>NC_141039.2:17497500-17597500 GCF_052040795.2 Danio rerio | reverse complement strand
GTTGGGAACGCGGACGTGAAAGAGAGCACGCACGTCACGTCAACATGCAGGGACATCAACGTGAGAAACCGCCATTTTCTTTGCGCTGTCTTTGAGGGGAAGCGAGTGAAATTCTGTGTGAGACGTAAGTTATTTAGTGTGTATTTAACAATTTTCATAAGAAATAACACACTTAGTTTACTTAGTATAATATACACGCGCTTTTTTTCTGTTTCTCCGCCTGATGGCCGACTTGTTGCTCCGCCTCACGCTGACCTGTGCTCGCCTTATGGCTGAACTGTTGCTCCGAGTCCGCCTGACGAGCCACCTGTTTCTCCGGATCTGTTTCTCCGCCTAACGGCGACCTGTTTCTCCGGACCTGTTTCTCCGGACCTGATTCTCCGCCTAACGGCGACCTGTTTCTCCGGACCTGTTTCTCCGCCTAACGCCCGAGCTGTTGCTCCACCTAACGCCTGACCTGTGCTCGCCTCACGCCCGACCTGTTGCTCCGCCTCACGGGCAGCCTGTTGATCGGTGGACGGGTAAGCGCGCATGGCATCGGAAGGAGCTCGAAAAGTATAAGGTAACTAATGAAACTAACGTGAAGCATGTTTGATGACCACCTTATAAACACAACACCTAGGATAATTTAGGAGCTTTTTATTGTAATAAAATGTCTTTTGAATGACACAGATTTTTATGTTGGCTAGGTGATGACAGTAAGTAACGTTACTGTGATTTGTGATCTTTCTGGGGTGTAAGTAAGTAGTATTTTTACTCTTGTATTTCTTAAGTTTGTTCATGGATTTTTGTGACAATACTTTGATGCATAAGTGTTGAATTCAGCTTCTAACAATGTTTTTTTTAATCAAAATAAATACAATAATTGTCCTGCTCTGCATGTACATTTTGTTTAGCTGTACATCTGTACATTGAATAGCAAATGTTATTAATTTACTATGAGCATTTTACATTCTAGACGTGATTTGAGCTATCTTTAATTAATCCTGTATGTAAGGGTCGTTTCATGCTAACGGAAATGTCTGAGCTATAAGGCTAATTCCAACCTAATCATCTTCGACTGCAAAAAGAAAAAGTTTGACCACCGTTTTATGTGACACCCTGGATAATTATTATCATTTAGGAGTATTTTTGTGATATAGTGACTTTTGGCTAACATGATCTTTTTTTACTTAATTTTGCTTAAACGCTTTTATCTGTTATTCTTTTTCAGATGGATAATTGCGTGAAAATCAAACTAAAAGAATGCAATCTTGAGGAGTTAATCCCCACATTTGAAGGTATGTAATAATATTTTACTTGGTTGATTGTAATCATTAGGGCTGCCCTTGTCTAAACATTTGTCTGGTTGACTTGTGATGTTCATTTGAAGCATTAGTTGAATAATTACAGATTTATTAATAAACCATTTATTCATTAATTCATTTTCTTTTTGACTCAGTCCCTTTATTAATCTGGGGTCGCCACAGCGGAATGAACCGCCAACTTATCCAGCATATTTTTTACACAGCGGATTCATGCAGCATACATTGACTTTGCCAGTGTGGACTTTTTTTCTGCAACTAGTGGGTAGCACATTCGCCTCATAGCAACAAGGTCACTTGATCGATCCTTGGCTGGGTCAATAGGCCTTTCTGTGTGGAGTTTGCATGTTCTCCCCGTGTTCGCGTGGGTTTCCTCCAGGTGCCCCGGTTTCCAAAGACATGTGGTAAAGGTGAATTAAGTAGACTAAATTGTCAATGGTGTATGTGTGTGAATGAGTATTTGTTTCCCAGTGATGGGTTGCAGCTGAAAGGGCATTCGCTGCATAAAACTTATGCTGGATATGTTGGTGGTTCATTCCATTGTGGTTACCCCAGATTAATAAAGCGACAAAGCTAAAAAGAAAATGAATGAATGAATGAATAATAAATTTTTAGTTGACTAATGGTTATTCAATTATTAGGGGGCAGCCCTAGTAATCATTAGCCACTTCAACACTTTAAACTGAGAGATTGAACTCTAATGCCAATTTGTCTTTGTCTGGTTATTTTTTAAAATCTGCTGTTCATGCAACCAGTGACATTCTCTTGTTTTATTTTTAGCACAGGAGCGAACCTTTTCTCGTTTTTAGGTCAATTTGAATACAATTCAGAGGGTAAGGATTCAATTAAAGGTTTCTCGATGCATAATGATGCATTTAATGCATAATGATTGTCTTAGTTATTTTATTAACAATGAAAATGTTATTTTTATGTTTGTTATTAGGGTGGCATGGGGGGCGCAGTGGGTAGTGCTGTCGCCTCACAGCAAGATGGTCGCTGGTTTGAGCCTTGGATGGGTTTCCCCTCCACAGTCCAATGACATGCGGTGTAGCTGAATTGGGTAAGCTGAATTGTCCATAGTGTGTGTGTAAATGAGAGTGTGATGGGTTGCAGTTGAAAGGGCATCTGCTGCGTAAAACATAAAAAGATGACGGTTTTGTGAAAGTTGTGATTTGGTCACAGCTATGGTTTCAAATTTTTAGTGATAAGATGCTTTATATAGATAGTGAATGCAACAAACTCTAAATGGCCTGTAAGCCAATTATTTTCATTTAAGGAGAAGTCCACTTCCAACAAAAGATTCACACATAATGTACTAACCCCCTTGTCACCCAAGATGTTCATGTCATTCTTTCTTCAGTCAGAAAGATTTTTTTTTTAGGAAAATATTTCAGCAATTTTATCCATCTTGAACTGAGATTGTGCCTCATTTTTGAAGTTTTTAAAGAAAATTTAAATGCGGCTTCAAATGATACAAATACGGTTGCAAACAGTCCCAGCTCAGGAAGAAGGGTCTTATCTATTCTCATTAAGAAAACACAATTAAATACTTAATAATTTCAAATGCTCATCTTGCCTTACTATTACTTATTAAAAAAAGTTCCTTAGGCAAACCTGTTGTTGCATTGTCATCTTCACTCGGGCCAAAAAATTGCAGCATGGTGCCATGGTCAGTGGTTAACTAATGCCAACACTGGCTGATAGCTTGGTGTGTTATGGCCTTAATTGCTTCTAAAGGTATTTTAGGTGTTCTAAAGTTAACTCTAAAGATATTTAACTTTTACACTTTTGAGTTTTTAATAAATCTTACTTCTATTTATTTTTTCAGATTGGGACCAATATTGCTGAGTATCTTCATCCATTGAATTCAAGAATCTATTGAGTTTCCTCATGTTCTCATCCTTGGAGACCACTACTTCTTTCAAGCCTTTGCTCACGTGCTGTGCTATTTATTATTGCAAAGTACATTACTTGCCAAAGTGGACGTTTGCTATAAAGCATTCTACATCTTTGGTGTGAACTACCCCAAGCAGTGTTCCCTGGTGTGGCAGACTGTGGTTTATGGACATCCTGGGGAGGAGACACTAGCAGTAAGGGTTCTGCTAGCATTAATTTTTGCTGACAAACAGTAATCATTAATACTGTGACCTCACTGCTTCCTTGGATTCTGTGTTCTTTATCTTGTACTTTGGATTGTGGGGAAAAGGAGCACCCAGAGAAAACCCACACGAACACGGGGAAAACATGCAAACTCCACACAGAAACACCAACTGACCCAGCTGAGGCTTAAACCACCGACCTTGTTGCTGTGAGGCAATCGTACTACCCACTGTGCCACCATGACACCCATTTCTAAAGAATAGTTTTAATAACTCATTTCTAATAACTGATTTCTTTTCTCTTTGCTATGATGACGGCACATAATAATGGACTAGATATTTTTTAAGACACTCTACACTGCAGTTACATTGCAACTAATTTTTCTTACAGACTCTTTTATATCTCAGGATTGATGTTTGCACATGATTGTTCGAGTAAAAGTTAAAAAAAGTTTTCCTATTTCAAATTTGTTTTAAAATGCTTCCATCCTCAGGTTTCATTTTAACTTTTATATCTGTTTTTTCTTCAAAACTGCATTTACATTGAACTTGATCATCCTTACTGATGATTGCTTTATATCTCATATATTGATGTTTGCACATAATTGTTAAAGGGAAAGTTATAAAATGTTTTCTTATTTTTTCTTAATATAAAATTTGTATTTTCTTAGTTTTTATTGTTTGTTTTGTTTTTTCAAGCTGTTTGATGCCTTTTCATGATTACTTTCACATATTTTTTTCTGCATTGCAGTTGATGATTTATATGAGAATATGTTGATGTTTGTGCTCAAATTACTTTCTGACTTCAGTCATTTAGATGCATTTTCATTATTACTTCCTTATACTATTGTTTTTCTCTACTCTGCAATAACATTGCAATTGCCTTACTGATGATTCCTGATTTATAAATGATGCAAATGTTTTTGAATGTATTTCAAATATGCATTTTCTTAAGGTAATTTGTCTGATTTCAGTCTGATGCATTGTTACTGAACTTTAGTCAGTGTTTCTGTGATACAGTTTGATAAATTTTCACAGAAATCGTCTTAACCCTTTAACAACCCTTTCAAGAAAAAAAATTGGATTGCATTTCTCAACTGCTAATGTCGCTATTGAACACAATCAGTACATTTTAACACATGTTATAATTTCTAAAATATCAACCTCTACCAAATGATTGATATGTATGTTTATGGTAAAAGTACCAGAATTATGAAAAATCTGAAAAATTATGTGTAAGACCAATTAAAAATAAAATTATATATATATATATATATATATATATATATATATATATATATATATATATATATATATATATATATATATATATATATATATATATATATTTAAAAGAAATATTTTGAACACTAAATCATCTTTTTTCTTATGACTTTAACAGTCATTATTTAAAACAGTAAAAACGAGGTCAACCATTTGGTAGAGCAGGCAGTCAAAGGGTTAATGCTGAGGTGCAGATGGGAAAAATCTCAAATTCATTTGGACACATTTTATCTTTTGTCATAAATAAAATTCCATTACTGAACAACTATGTATTGCTGTAGAATTGTTTTTATTTTAGTGATTTTAATCATCAGTTTCTAGATTAAATTTCTGACCCATTTTGGGTTACATTCAACCCAGCAGTGTAGTAATTTTTAACTAATAGTTGGGTTAAAATCACAACCCAGCATGCTGGGTTAAACTTGTAACCCAACTTGCTGGGTTAAAGTAACCCAGCGTTGGGTTTGTCCCTTTTTTACCCAGCGCTGGGTTACCAAAACAACCCAAATTGGGTTGTTTTCAACCCAGCAGTTTTTAGAGTGTATATATATATTTTGGTACTTTAAAATTGTTTTGTTAAATAGGTATATTAATGTTCTTAGCAAGCATATTTAGAAATAAAAATAAATTTAAAACTTTCAGACTCTTAAAATGTTCTAAATAAAATAACAAATACTTTCACGTTACCTTTAAAATGATCAAAGTAACATGTTTAGTTACTTTAAGTAACTTAATTTTGTTATATATATATATATATATATATATATATATATATATATATATATATATATATATATATATATATATATATATATATAAAGTTATATAATATTAATATATATATATAATATTAAGTTATATATTTATACAAGAAATTGTACAACGATGGTTTGCTCTGTAGACTATCGGGAAAAAATAGCTTAAAGGGGCTAATAATTCTGTCCCAAAATTGGGTTTTAAAAAAATTAAAAGAGCTTTTATTCTAGCCAAAATAAAACAAATACGATTTCCTCCAGAAGAAAAAATATTATGACAAATACTGTTAAAATTTCCTTGCTCTGTTAAACATCATTTGGAAAATATAAAAAAAAGAAAAAAAATCAAAAGGGGGCTAATAATTCTGAATTCAACTATATATATATATATATATATATATATATATATATATATATATATATATATATATATATATATATATATATATATATATATATATATATATATATATATATAACAATGCTAAGTTAAGGTACACTTAACTATTACTTTTCCCCAACACTGAATACATATTTAAATGAGGTTTTGCAATAAATAAATAAATAAATAATATTCACAAACTACAGTATTGCTTGTTACAATGATTGTTACTTGTTAGATTGATTCCAGAATTGATTTTGATACTGTCTTATCTAATGTGCATACACAAAAAATATGATTAGCATACTATAGTAAGCATTAAACTATTCTAAATGTGTACACTCTAAAAACTGCTGGGTTAAAAACAACCCAATTTGGGTTGTTTTGGTAACCCAGCGCTGGGTAAAAAAGGGACAAACCCAACGCTGGGTTACTTTAACCCAAAAAGTTGGGTTACATGTTTAACCCAGCATGCTGGGTTGTGATTTTAACCCAACTATTAGTTAAAAATTACTACACTGCTGGGTTGAGTGTAACCCAAAATGGGTCAGAAATTGAATCTAGAAACTGGTGATTAAAATCACTAAAATAAAAACAATTCTACAGCAATACATAGTTGTTCAGTAATGGAATGTTATTTATGACAAAAGATAAAATGTGTCCAAATAAATTTAAGACATTTGTTCCCATCTGCCCTCAGCATTAACCCTTTGACTGCCTGCTCTACCAAATGGTTGACCATGTTTTTATACTGTTTTAAATAATGACTGTTAAAGTCATTAAAAAATAAAGATGATTTAGTGTTCAAAATATTTATTTTAAACTTTTTTTTTAATAAATTGGTCTTACACTTATTTTATTCAGATTTTTCATAGTAGATGTAATTCTGGTACTTTTACCATAAAAACGCATATCAATCATTTGGTAGAGGTTTATATTTTAGAAATTATAGCATGTGTTAAAAATGTACTGATTGTGTTAAATAGCGACATTAGTAGTTGAGAAATGCAATCCAATTTTTTTTTTCTTAGAAGGGTAGTTAAAAAGGTTAAGACAATTTCTATGAAAATTTATCAAACTGTATCACAGAAACACTGACTAAAGTCAGTAACAATGCATCAGACCGAAGTCAGACAGATTACCTTAAGAAAATGCACACACACACACATATATATATATATATATATATATATATATATATATATATATATATATATATATATATATATATATATATATTTTTTTTTTTTTTTTTATGCTTACTATATATGCTAATCATATTTTTGTGTGCACATTAGATTAGACAGTATTAAAATCAATACTGGAATCAATCTAACAATTAACAATCATTGTAACAAGCAATAATAAAAACACCCCAATGAATATGTTAGAAATATGGATATTAGGATAATCATTAAAAATACATTTAAGCAAAATTTTGTAGTTTGTAAATATTATTTATTTATTTATTTATTGCAAACCCTCATTTAAATATGTATTCAGTGTTGGGGAAAAGTAATAGTAAAGTGTACCTTAACATTGTTTATATATATATATATATATATATATATATATATATATATATATATATATATATATATATATATATATATATAACAATCAAAGCCAATCTGACACATAAAAATTTTGCTATATTCCACAAATGATATACCATCAACCTCTTCTACCCAGAAAACGACTGGATAATCACTGTGTAGATATTCAAGATATTTATGACACAAATACCCTCAGAAATGAACAGAAACATGGTAAAACTTCTATATGCTCATTGCTTAAGACTGATGCTTTTAATGTAAACTGTTATTCTCTCTTTACATGTAATCAGGTGTTTTGCAACATGTCTCTTGCTCATGTATTAATATTATGGTTTTAATACTTCTGCAATCAATGTTTAACTCTACCACAGCTAAACATGATCACGGATGGTTTATGTTTGATGTCCCTGCAAAGTTAATTTGGTGTACTGAAGGATTGTTTACATTTTTTGTTAATTAGTGTGCAACAACTAAACATTTTGAGAAACTTTAAAAATAACTTAACTTTTTTCTTTTTCTTTCTGTCAAGAGTCTGCTCAACTTTACTGTGCCGTGAAACCAAATGTCAACATGACTACAGTTTTTGTCGCCTCAATTGAAAATCTAAGCCTCTTGAGACCAAAGAGCCGGCCATAAGCTAACACGTGGCAACATTAGCTCAACAGAGGGAATTCATCACATCACAAAAGGAATGCAAGTAACGCCTTTAGTTTACCACTGAACTGGTATTAATTAAACGTAACCCTAAACAAACCAAAGGAGGGCTAAACTGATTATTTTTGGTTTGCTTGGTTTGGTCTTACAAAATCTAAAGTTTCTCCATCATTACACTCTCTCAAACTTTTATATGTCTTATTTTACTCTTCTCTACAACTGTTTGAATGTGTGTTTGTGTTCGACTGGTGTTTCTTTCAAATTAGTCAATAAGGTTTTGTAATTTTGTATAAAAAAAAGGTGCCTGTGCATATTTATGAATCTAATGTCTTAAACTTTGATCTTGCTACCCTGCTTTAACAAAACAGGTTTTTATTTTTGATAGCAATAGGCATAATTGAAGTCAACTGTCCATTCAAATGATTGCTAGACGATTTGTTTGTTCAGATTTAAAAAGTCTATTATTTTGAAGCCCTGTTCAAACTAATCATCTAATTCGTTTTATAAATATTACAGATAATTATTATGGCAAAATAAAATAAAAACAGATAAATGCAAACACAAAATTAACAATAAAAAACAAGAGTAATCATGTGAATTATTTGGAAAACAACAGCATTTTCACACTCTCTCAATTAAAACTAACATTAATTTATATTAAGACATTTTGCCACGATAGGACTTTTGGTTATTCTAGTTTATTAATTCAGAAAATCTCACTTTCTTATATGAAAACATCAAGTAACAAAAATGTTTGCAATAACATACTGATTAATTTAATCTATTTAATTAAAAAAGACACATTTTTTAAATCAATACTCATAAAACTAGTTGATATATTCATATTTTAGCTGACTTTAATTTAATTCATCTTGGCATTTAAATACTGTTTTATGTTTTTTTTTTAAGTTTTAAATTAGGCTCTTTTAGTTCCAGTCAAAAGATGAAAAAGCAGTCTTTATCTTTGATTATACCTTTGAATGTAATGTCATATAAATCTGACAAGTGTTTGTGTCTCATTTGTAAGTAATCAAGTGTGTTTAGAGTAAATCTCCCTGCATTTAAATCAATTTGTTTATAGACCATGATTACACATTTAGACTACATGAGTAGTTTAAAGATGGGTTCTACTTTGATCTGTACATGAATAATTAATGAAGCAAAGCTCATATAAGATCCCTAAGGTCCTTATACAGAATTTTGTTTAAACTTTAACTGGAATAAAATGTTTGAACATGATTAGTCTGTGATTTTATGCACACTTATCTTTACTTTTGAAAGAAAATAAAAGCAAACATATTTTGATTTTGTATTTTTTAGGTAAACAAATATAAAATGTTTAATTTATTTATTTACATATTATTATTTAACTTTCTAACACAGTTGGGAAATGTCCTCTAAATCATAAGAGCTTAAAGTTAACAAACATGAGTGGGCTCATTTTTTTATGATAGACTTTTGATGGGTGAATTTTTTTAATGATTGACTTTAATGCCATCAATGTGTGTGTGTTTCTGTTTGTGGCATATCAGGATGCAAATGTACATAAATATGGAAAGGACACAAGTATTATAAGAAAATGGCAAATTATGAGGACATTGCCAATGTTTTCAAAATGCTTAAAAATCATATAGAATCTTATTTGTTTGCAGTTTTTCCCATCAGAAAATTAAACTGCACAGTTTCCCATAGAGATGACCAATGGAAACGTTGAAAACAATGAAACCTTTTAGGCCAATGTACAGTTGAAGTAAGAATTATTAACACACCACAAGTGGGGAAAAGAATAAGCAGGAGGGCTAATAATTCAGGGGGGCTAATAATTGTGTCTTTAATTGTGGGTATATTTACATTTTTGAGGATTGCTGATTGATATACACTGTCATTTGTTGCCAAATAAATAAAACAAGTAGGTGGTAGGGTTATGTGTAGGGTTTGGGGTAGTGTGATAAAAAATACAGTCTGTACAGCATTAAAAAAAAAAAAAAAAACTATGGAAACCCGTGTCACCACAATTCAAAAAACAAAATGTGAGTGTGTGTGTGTGTGTGCGTGTGTGTGTGTGTGTGTGCGTGTGTGTGTGTGTGTGTGTGTGTGTGTGTGTGTGTGTGTGTGTGTGTGTGTGTGTGTGTCATGGAAGCACTGACAAATGCTTTTGAGAGATGTCAGTCTGAAGCTTTAAAATGCTGGATGGTCTCTTCCATAGATCAAATCAATGGAGTATTAGCAGCCCAGAGCCAACTGTGTGTCTGTGTCTCCCTGAGGACTCCAGCTCTGCTTTAACTGCCGACAGAACAGACTCCCTTTCTAACACTTTCCCTGGACACCTGACTGCAATACTCTTAAGAGAGGTGAGAAAGTGTGAAAAATAAGGGGTGTGAAAAAAATGACAGACATTAAGGGCTGAAACAAGTCGAGAACATTGAAATCATGACAAGCCACATCAGCTATGTTTCTATCTACTTATTTTAGGCAATTTTGGGATGTTGCATAAGGAGCTGTTGGATAAAAATACCAAGATCTGAATAAACATTTAAAATATGTATTATAAATGCTAAAGTTCAGTTAAGGCAAGTAAACTTTGATGAAAACACAGGTATTGTTTTTTTTTTTTTTCTTACTGTTAAACCAGCCAGATAAAACTTTTTTAAAGGTGTTATAGAGTGCACTGAGTGCAATAAGTTAATTGTTCTTTGATATCTACATAGTCGACATATTTCTTGGGTAAGATTAAAAATCTTCCGTAATGGTTTTATACACTCATTTCTAGACGATGATGCTCTGCTCATTAGTCAAAAATATTGATGCCTTGAAAGGTAGATGGCTTGTTAAAACTTTTTAAACTCTTACACAGTAATATTTATACAGTAATATGACAGAATGCATAAACGTGCACTAAACCAGTGTTTCTCAACCACGTTCCTGGATAACACCCAACACTACATGTTTTGGATATCTCATTTGTCTGTCACACCCATCACAGGTCTTTCAGTCTCTGCTAATAAGCTGATCATCTGAATCAGGTGTGTGTGGTTATGGAAAATGACATGAAAAATGTGCAGATCTGATGGTCCTCCAGGAACATGGTTGAGAAACACTGTACTAAACAATTCATTGTTGTGTGTATTTGTGTTCTCATCACAAAGATGTGCTGCAAATTTCACAATTCACATGATATACTAAACAAAAAATAAATTTAAACTGACCCAGTGCCTCTCTGGGGTGATTACATTTTTAATCTGTATATCCTGCATTCTGACATGCTATGAGCAGACAGCTGGCTAAAAACTTTTCCCAACACACTGGATGTGAAGCATTATTTTGTGCCATGCCATAATTTTTGACTGTCTAAACATTGTTTTCTATTAGTTTACACACACAGGTGCCAGCATTCAGGGTCTGTCAGCAATGCTTAACAACATAGAGAAAAAAAAATGTACAGACGTGGTGCAGCTTAGCTGGCTTTAGTCCCATGGTGTCACAATCGAGGGTTGGGGAAAAAAGGAGCGAGGACCCTAGTACAGGGTAAAAGGTCATTTGTATATAATATTATCCGTGTGTTCACAATAACGCACAATACTGAAGCACGCAGCCACAATGTAAACACAGAACCTCGTGCTTAGACAACACAAACATAAACAGACACAAGACACGAGCACACAATAATTAAAACACCTTTCTGTGTGCTCACACATATGCAACGCGCATGTTTCATCTCAGCACCAACAGAAACCAAAACCAAAAAGACTGACTCTCAGAATGAAACAGCATGATGCCGACAGAACAAAACACAAACACGAGGGCAAGAGCACACGTCCCAAGCACGCACAGACCCCACATGCCCGCATCAAGCAGGAGTGTGTACGGTCTGCGCGCGCTACGACGGCACCAATACAGAGACTCACACATTTACAAAAAACGAGTGCTTAACCCAATAAAACACTAGCCGAGCACAACAGGACAGGACAAGACAGAGCTAGTGTCCAGACTCTGCCACCAAAACAAGAAATTTACAAGACCAGTGGCAGAACCCTGACACCCGGTCTCTGCCATTTTCAAAATAAGAGTTCCACATACATTGTTAGTTTACTATAGATGTGGATACACTTAGAGGAAAACATTATCATTGTTGTTATCTTACTAGGGAATGTTGTGGCCAATTAAATGCAGCCTAGAGGGCATGAATGATCCTGTGTGAAGGAGTGCAACAAGATTTACATGAAAATGGCACATGGTATGCCTTGATAAATCCAGATTTTTATTCAATTTAGATTAAATTAGTTTACATCACTCAGATATGAGTAAAAGTTTATTTTCCTGTAACAGATGTGTTCCTACTCCCTACATATAATGTAAAAGGTTTACTGGACTAACCAGCAGACCAATGCAAAGCACAACATCTGAATTGCTGATTTAGTCATTCTTCAGGGCTAAAACAAAGTATGTCATTGAAATAGTTTGGATAAAAAAAACAGCTAGAACTGTTTATCCACCTTTAATCCTAAATTACTTTGTTTATACGTAATACACATTGACTAATTGATTGATTGATTTTTTTGAATGTCATGCGAAAGTGTCAGACCGGAAACGCAGGGTCATGCGGTAAGTTTCGCAGATTGCTGCAGTGCAAAGTTTAAGCTTGGTGAACTCTGACCTGCGAAATCGCATCACTTGACTGCTTGAGACCAATCAAGGATCAAAACATGACCTCTTTGAACGGAAATTTAAAACATGGAGCAATCACTCGCTTTTTTAAATGTCTAATAATCTTGTTTAATACTGCCCCTTTCGCAGTGTTGCATGACAGAATTTCACATTATCAAACACCAGTGTAAACGCAGCTTTACATAGAATGCATTTTGAATTTGAGTAGTTGATGACATGTTAAAATATTCTAATCACGCTGGTTTGATCATACTGGTTTTATTGTATGCTTGAAAGGGTATTGACAATTGAGTTAAATAAACTGTTTTGGGTGGGAACATAGCTGTTTTTTTTCTGTTTTTTTCCTGCTTGGTTGTTTAGTTTGGTTTGACCTTGTTTTCTGCTTTGGGTAAAGCCTACTGTGCATCATACCATGTCACCTGTCAGACTGTACTGTATACAGTATATCTCAGTTAACACAAACAGTCGTGATTGACAGTGCCTGGGTCTAAAGCCAGTCGCACCTGGGTAAAAGAGGATCCAGGCTTATCAGCAATCAGAACAGATTTGATGTTAATTAATTCACAGCAACTGAAACATGTAGAGAATGTAAAATAATGAGATAATTATGTTATAAATCAAAATGTCAACGGTTCAACAGCAGACTTTGCTTTTTACACATATATAGTTTGAAATAGTCAGCGATTTATCTTTTTTGACTAATCTCAATGCTTTTATTTAGCAGTAATCAAATGGAACAGTATAGACATTTATAATGTTTTATTTTTTTAATTGGATTGATGGAGCGACACGGTGGCTCAGTGGTTAGCACTGTCACCTTACAGGAAGAAGGTCACTGGTTTGAGTTTGGCTGGGTCAGTTGGAGTGTGGAGTTTGCATGTTCTCCCGGTGTTTGCATGGCTTTCCTCCTGTTGTTCTGGTTTCCCTCACAGTCCAAAGACATGCGCAATAGGTGAATTGAATAAACTAAATTAGTGTATGTGTGTGAATGAGTATGTAAGGATGTTTCCCAGTACTGGGTTGCAGCTGAAAGGGCATGTGTAAAACATATGCTGACTAAGCTGGCAATTAATTTCACTGTGACGACTAAAGACTGATTTTTAAAGCCTTGGTAGCGCTGATGAATGTGGGCAGAACTGATCCATGCGAACCCATTGTAGTGAGTGTTAACAAGTATCGAGTCCCGTGAATGAGCTCCAGATGGAAACTGTTGTTGTGTGTTTACCTTATGATTAAAGTTGTTGCACCTCCACTAAGTCCCACCTCAAAATGAGCAAATTTGAGCAACTTCTACAATAAGGTAACGTTTAGAAAAAACACCACCAAAAAGAAGAAAAAACTCTTATTGATCCCAAACGTTTGAAAAATGTTGCATGTTCTATTAATATGCAAAGTAGCTGGAGATAAACTAAATAAAATGTAAATATTAAAATAATAAAAATATTTAAATGTATTATATTATATTATATTATATTATATTATATTATATTATATTATATTATATTATATTATATTATATTATATTATATTATATTATATTCTTATGCTTATGCCTATGAAATCTCTGTTTAGTTCTTATACATTTGTTCTTTATTCAATACAATAAAAAGAAAAAAAATGTTCACTATTTTTTTTCAAGAGCACTGGCAAAACTAAGCGGACAACCCTGTAATCTCCCTTTTTGGTGTCTATCCCAGCACTTAAGGAAAACAAAAGACAAAAACCCTACATTTCTAAGCTTGTTTGTAGAAGAGAAAAGGTGAAATAGCTTGTTTGAAGGAGAGAAAAGGTGAAAGTGTAGAACAAAGCGAGCAGGGCGAGTAAGAGTTGTATTTCATTTGACAGCAGCCCCATGAAACAGATGAAGGGATCGTACTGCGGTTTGACTCTCACACCTCTGAATAAACACCACCAATAAACAAACAGCTGAAGAGCACGAGCTGAGTGATTGGTTTCAGCAGCAGCGACTCAAAGGAGCAGATTCCTCAACCTCTATCATACATAAACCCACTGAGACATCTGCACAACAAAGCCTCGCGGCACGCATATAATCACACATCAATTACTTCAAAATGAAATTAATGAGCCAAATGAAAAGAACCTTTCATACAAAGCCATCACTATCTTATACAGTCTGAATGTCACTGACATGTTGGTCACTTGAGTGGTGACAACACGCACACACTCACACACAGAAACGCATATGTGAGAGAATAATTCCTAAAATTACTGTAGTAATTATTAATATCTTATCAAATTAGTAGTCTCAGTAGTCTCATTATAGTAGTAGAAATATCTTACTATAATCATATAATTTGTTTTTTTGCAAACACATTTAAGTTATACATTTCTTGTAACAGGCTTGTATGGCGTGATGGAAAACAATAAACATAAATTCTCAACAGCATTTTTTGAAAGGGACATAAAGAATACATTTTTAATGTGTATAAAATCAGGGTCCCTGGAGATTTTACCAACTTACATTTTAGACGTTTTAAGACATTTTAAGACCATTATGAATGGCATTTTAGACATATACAGGGCTAAATGCTAAGGAGTTATATACGTAGTTAAAGGTGCAGTATGTAAGTTTCACACCCAGTGGTTGAACTAGGTATTGCACTCATGGATCAAAACAAACGCAAGTTGCCAGATTGAAGACAGGAGTAAGAGATTTGAACCATGTTCCGAATAAAAGCAACGGCACCCAATAGAAAGAGTATTTTCCATATTAAAATGAGTTTTGTCATAAAAAAAACACCTCTAATTTATAATATTTTAGAAACGGCTTCTATTTCTCACAGCTGAACAACAGAAAACTCTGACAATGATCAGCTCAGGTACACCTCATGTGTTTTATTCAGTGTTAAATGCTAACAATGTGAGTTTAAATGTCATTTTACATGACAGTTTTTTTTACTTTTGAATTATAAGGTTCTATCTGAAATTTTTGTCAAAATTGAGTTATTGTCATATCCCTATTAAATAACAACTTATTTACATTATGGGATTTTTGTATAAAGTTGTTTAGATTCTAAGACTCTTTATTTAAAAAACAAATGTTACACACATACTGTTTGCTGTCTGGAATGCAAAAACTTTGAAGATCAGTATCTCAAAATCAATCAGAACGCAGATAGAACCTTATAATTCCAAGGTGATGATTTATTGCCATACTACTGAAAGCTGCAGATCTTGAAAATAAATAAATGGTTTGAAATTTAACTTTAGAACTAAACACATATAAGTGATTAAGCATGTACATTTAATAATGTTAAAGTGGGTTAATATGTATTAAATAGATTATAATCATTTATAACCTTACCATTTTGTGAGCAAGTGGATATTCTTTGCTTCTGAATGGCTGTTTAAATGTCTGTCATGTTTCGTCTAGTGCAAACAGCCAAATTGCTTATTAGTGTCACGAAGCGTGTTGTTAGAACACCCGGTTAAAATGTTACCTGCTCACTCAATGTTTATGTTGATGAAATTTATATCATTTGCTAATTAATAACCTCATGTGAAACTGAATTTGTTTCATTTCGGAGTCTGCTACTGTCCATCGGAGGTCGCATTTAGGTCACGGACACATGCTTTCAGAGGCTCTCTGAATGAATAAATAAATGGAATCCGTGGTTTTCCATCAAGGCAACTCAGTGGGTTGAAATATAATTGGCTTAACTGGCAATGGGCAGGTTAAAAAGCGAAATATCTAACTACAGCACTGTTTTTTAGTTAAACAAATATGTTCACTTGGCATGTTTCTTAAATATCTGCAAACATATGCTTTAGGAAAGTCAAAAACTTGCAAACAGCACCAATGTATTTACCAACATGAACTAATAATGAATGACACTTGGAGAACATTTATTAATCATTCAACATCCACTAATGCCTTATTTAAATATAAAATCATTCTTGTGAACATTAGCCAATGGACCCATTTTCATATTTCCATTTTTCTCAGCAGTGAAGTCATCATAAACTATGTGTAAAGTGAATGGGAGAGTAAACTACATGTATATATTTTTTGAATATTCCTATTCGATCAAATAATAAAATAAAACAATAATATAAATTTTATCTTTCAAATAAGGGAAAAGCGTGTGACACTGATTAAAAAAAAAAAAAAAAAAAAAACATCTTATGTCACGATGTGCTTCAAAAAAATAAAAGTAAAAATAGTTGTTCACCAGCATTTTCACTTTCCTGTCAAGTCATTGGGGTGCGCGTTTACTAAAGGCATTATAAAATGCTGTCAATAAAGTTTGTGGTAGTAAACACACTCTTGAATCAAGAAGATGTTGGTGAACAATTGTTTTGGTGAACAAATGTGTTCTAGAGCTTATGATTACAGTGAAACCACTGAAGTCAGGACATTTTGACAATATCTCATTTAAGATATCTTTATTTGTCTTCTTAAGATGAACTAAGACCTCAGGGGATTGGAATGACGTAAGGGTAACTGATTCATAGCAGAATTTACTCACATGGCTAAAACACCCCAACAAAAATAAATGCAAAACAGCATTAAACCAGTGAAAAATAGCTAATCTATAATCATTTGAAATTACCTAATTACTTACTTACTTTCTCACTTACTTACTTATTTACTTACTTATTTATTTACTTACTTTTTTACTTACTTTCTTACCTACTTACATACATTCTTACTTACTTACATACTTTCTTACTTACTTTCTAACTTAATTACCTACTTACTTACATACTTTTTAACTTACTTATACATACATTCTTACTTACATTCTTACTTATATACATACTTAGTTACTTTATTGCTTACTTACATACTTACTTATGCATTCATTCATTTATTCATGGATTTATCTTTTATGACACCTGTGTAAACTTGAAAAGAGCTGACTTCATAACATCACTAAAATTTAATTTGACATTAGCTCATTAAAAGTCATTGCAAAAAATAATAATAATAATAATATAACTTCGACAGTTATATACAAGCAAGCAAAAATTATGTCCATCAGGTTTAACAAGACAGATAATTCAAGCAGGTGTAACAGTAAGTACTTGGAGCTATACACTCACTGCCAACTGTTTAATGACATTTAATTAAATTCATCTCATTCCTTTAAGCTATAAAAACAACAAACAGTACCAAATGGGATAGTAAAATCCCCGCTGGACTTTATGTGAATGCTCGGCCTCACCAGAAAACAACAATCCTTGAATATTCAGAGACACGGCAAACTAAAACAAAAGAGCTCCATACTGCTTGAAATGCTGCTATTAAAGTAAATGCTGATGCAGGATCTCTTCCAGGACAAAGATCAAAATAAAACTCCACCCACAGTCAATTTAATGGATCCTCGTGTCAGTATCTGTTCATTTGGCTGATTTGATGTCTGCGTTTGACCTCTGCTAAATGCATTTGGGATGGACTGCAGCAGAGGAAGAAGTGTTCGGATTAATGGCTGCTGGAATGGAGATGCTATCAGAGGAGGGATTCGGGCTGAAGTGAATGGAACGAACGATGACCTCCTCCAGGCTGGACTGGACCAAAAGCACGGGCCATTTGAGTTTCAAACCAGCCCGCTGATAAGACTCTATCTGTCACTATATGAAAGAACGAAAGAAATAATGCACAAAAGAGATACTTGGAAGAGACACATGTTTGATTCAACACACATGGAGAATGCCGAGCATTCACATAAAGAGCACCAAACACTCACAAACACCATCTTTCTCAAAAAAATCATTAAATAAATAAAAATAAATATAGACCATACACAACAAACAGAACATACACTCACTGGCCACTTTATTAGGTACACCTGTTCAACTGCTCATTAACCCAAATTTCTAATCAGCCAATCACCTGACATAATTTAGACATGTTGACATTATCAAGACCTTATCAAGATCTGCTGCAGTTCAAATCGAACATGAGAAGGAGGAAGGAAGGTGATTTATATTACTTTGAATGTGGCATGGTTGTTGGTGACAGAAACTGCTGATCTACTGGGATTTTCTTGCACAACAATCTCTAGAGTTTACAAAGAATGGTCCGAAAAAAGCAAAAATATTCATTGAGCGACAGTTTTGTGGGTGCCTTGTTGATGCCAGAACTCAGAAAAGACTTGGTTAAGACTGGTTCCAGCTGAAAGAAGGGCAACAGTAGCTCAAATAATCCCTTGTTACAACTGACGTATGCAGAATCTCTGAATGTACAACATATCGAACCTTGAAGTGGATGGGTTAAAGCAGCAGAAGCCTACACATAGTGTGATTTCTGTCATCTAAGAACAGGAAACTGAAGTCACAATTTGCACAGGCTTACCAAAATTGGACAACAGAAGATTGGAAAAACCTTGCCTGGCCTGAGGAATCTCAATCTGCTTCGACATTCATATGGTAGGGTTAGAATTTGACGTCAACAACATGAATGCATGGATCCATCCTGCCTTGTATCAATGGTTCAGGCTGGTGGTGGCAGTGTAATGGTGTGGGAATATTTTCTTGACATGCTTTGGTTCCATTAGTACCAATTGAGCATTGTGTCAACGCCACAGCTTACCTGAGTATTGTTGCTGACCATGTCCATCCCTTTATAACCACAGTGTACATATCTTTTGATGGCTACTTCCAAGATCTCTGAGAAATATTTCCAGTACTTTGTTGAATCTATGACCCAAAAGTTCTGGCAGTTCTGATGGCAAAAATGATCCAACCCAATACTAGTAAGGAGAACCTAATAAAGTGGCCGCCAAGTGTAACTAATCATTAGGTTTACGTTTGTAAAAGAAATTTTACAAATGTGAAAACTGTAGAAGAAAAATAAATTAACAAAACAGCTAAATTTGATAATTAAACAAGCAAACAAATAGATGAATAAATTAATGAACAAATAAAAAATAAAAATAAATAAATAAATCGTTAATGCATATATACTGTACACTGCGTTAATTTATTATAGTAGTTGACCATGTAGGCCTAAAGTACAAAATTACAAAAAATAAATCTACTACAACTATAAAAATCTACAAATAATTAAAACAAATAGATGTTTAATAGTGCACTCTATAATACTATAAAAGTACAAAAAGTAATTAATTAAACATCAAAAACATTAAGGTATTAAGAGTACAAATAATGAATTAAACTAATTAAATAATTAATTAAATAAATAAATAAATACATGCATACACACACACACACACACACACACACACACACACACACACACACACACACACACACACACACACACACACACACACATACATACACACACATACATGCATGCATACATACATACATACATACAAACATACATACATATTTGCCCTTAAGTATGAAGTACAAAATCACCTAAATAAATTCAAAAATCTACATTTAATAAAAACAAACTAACAAACGAATAAAAACTAATAATAATTAATAAATAAACAAATACAAAGTTATTTATTTATTTAAAATGTTCCATTTCAGGCAGTAGAGGGCAGAGTAGCTCTTGCCCTGAGTGATTTAAACAGCTGTGAATCTACAGTGTCAGTTGGTGTGACGGTTGGTCGGCTGAATGAATGGTAATTTAGGATTTTAAAGGGTGGGAGAATAAAAGACAGTGCTGGATTAACTGCCGGATCCTTTCAATCCCAGAGGGCTAGCAAAAGCCCAATGGGACCACCAACCGCCTGTTCACTTTCAAAAGGCACTTCTCTCTCCCTATTCGCCACTTCGAAGAGCCAATGAGAAAGCACTTTCTGATTTCAAAATAAATGAATAAATATAAACCCTAGAACTAAATGCCCAAGTGATTTTTGCACTGGTCTGTAATTAGCTTGAAACTTGTCTGCAATGAAAGTAACATTAATAATCCAGAGGAACTGCATTTTGTCCCAAGTTTAATGGTGCTGCTGGAGGCAAATTAGCCCTCAAAATCAATATAAATCAGCATCAATATAAATCAGTGTTGAGCAAACGAAATAAGCAAGAAATATGACCTGCTCTTGTAAGGCAAAGAATAATCTATTGGCCATTTATAAATGTGGCTTATAATACAGATCTGTAACTAATACTGAGACCATGAATGAAAACCCAATAAAAAAAAAAAATGAAACCTAATTATTCAAACTAAATATTTTAAAAAACAACATTGTGTTTTCAATCAACTGCTCGGTAGAACTTTAAAATGTTACAAAATCACATTCTCAGTTAATTTGAATTTGTTGGTGAACTAAATGTAATTTATATGATGTTGCTTATATGTAAATTTTATGCATATTTTATTATATGACAAATTACAGATACACATATTACACAACTATACAAAGACACAAATACAAATTATACAGTAGAAATCAGAATTATTATGCACCCTTTAATATTTTTTTCTTTTGTAAATATTTTCCAAATTATGTTTAACAGAGCAAGAAAATGTTCACAGTATGTCTGATAATATTGTTTCTTCTAGAGAAAGTCTTATTTGTTTTATTTCGACAAGACAAAAAGCAGTTTTGAATTTTTTAAAAACAATTTTATGTATTGTTTGATAGTCCACAGAACAAACCCTCATAATACAATAATTTGCCAAACTAACCTTACCTGCCTAGTTAACCTAGTTAAGTCTTTAAATGTCACTTCAAGCTGTATAGAAGTGTCTTAAAAAATATCTAGTGACATATTATTTACTAAATGTCATTGTGTCTAAGATAAAATAAATCAGTTATTAGAGATGAGTTATTAAAACTATTATGTTTAGAAATTTGTTGAAAAAAAATCTTCTTTCCACTAAACAGAAACTGGGGAAAAACAAACAGGGGGGCTAATAATTCAGGGGGGGGGGGGGGGGGGGCTAATTATTCGGACTTTAACTGTATATATAAGTAGTACATATATTAAAATAACATCACTAAATTACTCTCAACAAATGTGATTACACCAACATAAATAAATGCAATCAGTTAAATATATTAGATCAGTTAAAATACCTAATATCTGAATTCCATCTGTTATGAACCTGCATAAACCAGTAGAAAACTGACTTCATTCATCTGCTAAAAATTACCTTGACACCAGTTGATTAAAAGTCATTGCAGAAAAAAAGGTGAGGGAGAAAAGGCTCAGAAATTGAAATTAGTTCTGAGAAAAGCTCCTGCAGATACATCAGCTCAGATAACATTTGCCGTGATATTTTGTATTTAGTTTAATAAGATTCAGACATTTTTAAATCTGACATAAATGTCTAATCACTCTTTTAAGGGCCACTTATATATACATATATATATATATATATATATATATATATATATATATATATATATATATATATATATATATATATATATTCTTTGTACAGTCTGCTGAAATATAACACACTTTCTTCATTAATATACTTCCATCACAACTCTCTGAATCTATCTGATAAGCACAAATCAAAGTGCAGCTTTGCAGATCCTGAGCTCTTGAAATCAAAGCGCTTCTTCAGTGTGCTGCTACAACAAAAGAGAAAATGTATGTGTGCGCGCGTGCGTATGTGTGTGTGAAGCCTGTGCTGTTGTCTAGTCTGTATTGAGGACCCCTGGCCTAACGGTCGCTCCTCACTGACTACAATAGCCTCCACATCACGTCTCTGACAGGCTGTGTGTATGTGTGTGTGTGTGTGTGTGTGTGTGTTTGCGCGCGCAAAACCGTTGGTAGCTGTTTTGGGGGAGGGGTGTGTATGAAGTATGGAAAGATTTTGTGATCTCATTAATATTCATGAGAATTTCACATAGTGGTTCCACCAGACATGCGTTTGCTTACATTTTCATAGACACTCATAAACAATCATTGTTGACATATTAGTAGCAGCATCTAAATGTACAATACTGACATCTATGACAGATTGTTTATGCATGAGCAACTGACAGACTTGAATACTTAAATGCTGAATACTTAAATACTGTAACCATAGCAAAAGCATTCAGATTATTTGGTATTCAGTTGTCGTACTAGACATTTTGCTTTTATTAAACACTGTTTATTTAATTATTATAAAATAAATCAAATGATTAGTTCTACAATTGTTTCATCAATCTAATTTTATTTATTAATTTTAATCTGGGGTCGCCACAGCGGAATGAAGCAACAACTTGTCCAGCCCATGTTTTAGCAAATGCCCTTCCAGCTGCAACCCAGCACTGGGAAATATCCATACACACTCATTCACTTGTGTGTGACTTGTGCTGCAAACCGGTGTACCCGGAGGAAACCGATGTGAACATGGGTAGAACATGTAAACTTCACACGGAAATGCCAGCTGACCCAGCCGAGGCTCGAACCAGTGGCTTTCTCGCTGTGACGCAACATCGCTACCCACTTGGCCACCAAGTCGTCAATAATATTAATAATAATAATAATAATAATAATAATAATAAGAAGAAGAAGAAGAAGAAGAAGAAGAAGAAGAACCGCGATATTAATTTATTATTATTATTATTATTATTATTATTAAAACAATAATATCACTAATAATAATATTATATTATTATTACTATTATTGTTGTTTTTATTTTATTATATTGTATTATTCCCTGCAACAACAAAAACATAAAATGCAGTGGGTAGCACGATTGCCTCACAGCAAAAAGGTCCCTGGTTCGAGCCTTGGCTGGGCCAGTTGGCATTTTCTTTGTTGAGTTTGCATGTACCCCCACAAGTCCACAAGAATTGGGTGGGCTAAAATTGTCTGTAGTGTATGAGTGTGAATGATTGTGATAGTTGCAGCTGGAAGGGCATCTGCTGCGTAAAACAAATGATGGACAAGTTGTCGGTTCATTTCGCTGTGGTGACACAAAATTAATAAAGGGACTAAGCTGAAAAAAAAATGAATGGATGAATGAATGCATGAATTTTGTCACATTAATCCAGAACTTTATATTGATTACAGCTGCGAGAAACTGACTTTGAGGGCTGTTTACATCTGGTCACTAAATGACTACTTTAAGAGTTTACACTTAGCTGACAATTGATTATAAAGCTCATAAGATCCTCGAGCCCGGGGCTTCCTCCCGTTTGCAAGTCAAGAGGGGAGTTTGAGCTCAGATAGATCTTGTGAACTCCCCTGCTTCAGTAACTAATGAACAGATAGTGATTGTTCTTAAAGGTGCAGTAGGTGATTGTCTTCAGAAGCATTTTTTGTTGTGCGGGTTGAAAGTCTCTTCACAGTCTAATAGTAATGATTACATTAAATAATCTAAATGTATTTATATGTATGTATATGTGGAGTCGGACCAACATCTCTCATAATTCCGATAAGTAGCCCAATCTGTCTGTCAGCAAATGCAGATTTGAACCACTGCGCAGCTGTTTATACGCATCTCCGCCGACCACCGCACATTCACAAGAGAGAGCTTGTGCGCACGCGATTGGTAAAAACATGCTGAATCAAAACATTTTTAAAACCTGAATCTATATTGGTGTTACCTTTGCACGCTGGAGAAAGGATGACACAATGTATGAAGGATTTCTCTTAGACAGGTAATGTTCTGTTTTAAAACTGTTTTAGCTGCACGCAAAGCTGATGTAACGTTGAATGTTGTTGTTACAAATAGGTTATATCTTCACAGAAGTGTTGTTCAATCTTTCGATGAAAGATTGATAAGACTATTTTCAGTTTCATAAGGGACCTTTTACAGCATCGATGATGTAGATTTTAATTAGTTTAACAACAAAACTTAAGTAAATACAGCTATTCCGCCTAGGGTCCGTTCTTCGTACATGGATTACTCAGTTAGCTGGATTTGGATATTGACGATTTGACACGATCCAGGATCGTTTCGTTTCGTTCTACAAAGCAAAGTTGTTGTCATAGCAACAGTTCTGCTAGGTCAAACCTGATCGGGAGCAGGTTCAATTCATATAAACAGGATAAGATCGGCTTAGTTCAAGCAAAGATAATACAGAAAGTATGTTCCAAATTCTGATATTTTCTTACAGTAGTAGTTATATACACTTGGGAAAATGGTACATATTTTTTAACTATATATATAAAGTTATAGTCATCAATAAAATAAATTAAGTTATACATATTAATAAAACGTATGCAATCTGCACCCTCCTAATGAAAGTACAAAGATTACCACCTGGTGGTGCAAAGAGAAAACTTATTGATATTAACTTTTTTGATCGCTTTAGTACAAATTGTGTATAATAGAAATGCACAATATGTGACTTTTTTTTTAAAGCAATAATACATTTATGCAGTCATAAACATGTTTTGATAGTTAATATGCCGGTGATTTGATGCTTCACAAAAGTTGCAGACGCCTTTACCAATATGAAAATGCTTTTGTAAACAACCAGTTATTCTTTACACCGATTAAAAAACGGCTACTATAATAAAGAAAATCTTTTCTAAATGTGGAACTAAATACATTGATTTGCATTGAAATACATGATGAATATACTTGACACATGAAAGTGGAAAGCCTGCAGCTCACAGCAAATGTGGAAGGTTATTGCGTGTCATATTTAACAAGCCGTTTACTGCTAATTTGATGTAATTTTGCTCAAATGGATAATTGAATATTAATCAGATGATGTCATTACGCTGCTGTGCCGTCAGCCAATCGTTGCATTGCTGATCATGATTTCGAGGATCGATAGATCTGTCCTTCACAACACACGCAGCGATCTCAGATCAGTTTATCCAGACATTCTAATCTGATTCGCGAACTCGTTTGAAGAACCAAATTAGCGGTGCCAAATTAGCAAATTAGGTTCTTTTGCGGTGCTCGTGTTTCAGGAGGCATGGCTCTAGACGGCAGGGGAGGGACTGTGATTCAGAAATTTTTGCTCAGCTGCTAACATTGTGGAAGATCACCTACTATACCTTTCAGAGATAACTATTTACTAGGAGCATGTCTATGGTGCCAATTTAGATTAGTCAATTAACTTAAGTTGCTTGTTTTTAGACGGTGGGAGGAAACCAGGGAACCCAGGGGAAACCCAAGTAAGCACAGGGCGAACGTGTAAACTCTGCACAGAAACGTTGGCTGGCTTGGTACGGACTTGAACCAGTGACATTTTTGCTGTGAGGCAACGGTGTTAAACACTGGGCCACCGTGCCACCCATCTAGGAAAGAAGGAGGAATAGGGGTGAAGGGGGATTTTTCAAAACAAAAATGGCTGTCATATGGATTTTAGAGTATTTTTTAGTGGTTTAGGAATAGTCTGAGTGATGAATCATAAATGAAATATTGCGGGGCCGGCTGCAAGCAATCATAAGCACGTGATCCTCTCAAAATT
This sequence comes from Danio rerio, assembly GCF_052040795.2. NCBI lineage: Eukaryota > Metazoa > Chordata > Actinopteri > Cypriniformes > Danionidae > Danio > Danio rerio. The sequence goes on along the minus strand of NC_141039.2, from coordinate 17,571,532 downwards.
AGTTTATAAATAAACTTCACAAAGCTATCCGATCATGAAAAGGGCAGGTGTAAATTCCCTCTGAAATGTTTTCAAGATAGGTATACAATAAATCAGATTATTCAGATTACTCAGATTACTTCAGGAGGTGGTCTGAGATGCATTCCAGATGAAACTGGACAAGCTTAAATGCATTTGTTTGTTGAAACCACATAAAGGGTTCCCACTCTAAGTCAAATGTTAAATTTCCCTGACTAAAACAATGAATGTCCATGACCTACTGTATAATGAACAGAAAAACAGGCAGATTATGTGTTGAGCAGTCTCTTTAGAATTTAGTGATTATGTATCTGGAAAATAGCTAAAAGTTTAAAGGAGCTTGCAATTGTTTAGACTGTTGCAGATTTTCTGCAGATTTTAGCCAGAAAGTGATCATTTGGTCACTGTGTAATACTTTGAGTTGTCAAAGACACGGCACAATGCTTCTCTGGTATGTGACCAGCTTTAGATGCTTTATATGACATTTTCACAATGTACAATCAGCCACAACAAAACCACAAAAGAAATGCCACTAATATTGCTTTCAATTTTGAGAAAAGGCACTGCATTTTAGGCCTCAGTAATCAGTCATTTTTTTGCCACACAATCTAGGAGGCACTGGTTGAGCATTTGAGAAGACAAAAACAACAATATACTGTATTTGAAGGTACATGATTACTGTATGTTTGGTTCAATATGTCCAAACTGCACCTTTTATCGTGAATCAAAAGAAGGATCGAAAGTGGAGAAAACCAGAGGAACCCAGAGATGGATCAAAAGTGGAGAAGACCAGATCAATAAAGACCACATCGAGATCTGTGGTCAGTCCAAAGGTTATTTCACTAATTAACAAGATTTCAGACTATGGATGTGTAGTGTCACAGACTGGAATCATAATCTTCTTTCGTGTTTTTTTTCTTTACATGCCTCTTCTGTTGTCAAGAACAATATGTGCACACTGGTTCAGCTTTAAGGACAATATCAATGTTAATTGTAATTTGTTTATCAAGCTGCTTTTTTTTTTACAGTTTTTAACAATTTATTTTATTATGTATAGACTCTATGGACACTTTTCACATTTGCAGGTTTCTTGAAGTCGTCGTAGTTAAGTGGTTAGAGAGTGGTTAATGCAAGAGTAACACAAGTAAACTTGTACTTGCATTCCAATTGGCTCAAATAACAAAAGAAAAAAGAAAAAAAAAACTTGCTGACAGTGTTTTAATGACTTTACAAAAAAGGGTGAAAATAAGGTGAGACAGATAACGGCAGCTATAATAAAAAACAATGTCACATTTACTGTCCTGCCCAGAGACCTTGCATTACAAAGTATAGCTTTATAAATCTACTTAGCTTTATAAATCTTAATCAGTGGTGCCCAACTTTGTAGTTCTGGCCAAAAACCAGACTTGATTGAGGGCTGAGGGCCGAAGGTAAATATAGAAAACTGTATTACATTAAAGTTGCCATGAGTATTTTCCTAATTTATTTTCCGAATATAAAATAAATAAATAAAATAAAACATTGCTTTATATGAACTAATGCAGTATAATTAAAAATATATATTATATATAATAAACTTACCACAGTAAAAACAAAAACAATCCCCTTTATTACACAATGGAGTTCAATGCCAAGTTGCAACAAAAATCAAGCTTTTCCATTGATTTGCTTATGATGTTATGTGCTTTGTCCTCTATTCATAGAAAGAGTAATTGAAACGGTTAATCTTAGTTTGCTATAAAACTATTAAACAGACGAAAAGGTTACGTTAAATTTAAAATGATGATCTCTAATAAAGGGATTCTCCCTAATGATCCCTATCATTTTCTTTTCAGATGAGATAGTGGGCCAAATCAAAGTTTACCAAGGGCCAACTTTGGCCCATGTGCTCAAGTTTGAACAACTTTTTTTTTTTTTTTTTTTTTTTTTTTTTTTTTGTGGCAGTTATAAACAAACTAAATTGTCTGTTGTTGCAGTGGTCTAATTGTATTTTTTTGTACAAATTGAATTTGAGTTTTGTTGCAGTCACAATATATTTTTGGTGAATAAATTATTAAAACACTGTTTTGCATTTATGACTGATTTATTTTAATTATAGCACTGTTCAAAATGTAAAACTTTATGGATTTATGTAACTTTCCACAATATTTATGCACAGATCCATATGAAATATTCCAAGATCAAAAAAAATAAAGAAAAAATACTGTAATATTACAGCAAAAAAATATCCGTTATTTTACTTTTTTTTACAATCAGATAACAGCTTAAAATAACATAAAAAATTTAATACCAGATGTTAAATTACATAAATTTCCTGTAATTATTTGAATTATGACACATTTCTGTAATTTAACATGTTATTTTACAATAAATCTTTGAACCAAAATGCACATTTTATATATGTAAATGGTATTGCTAATACATATGCACCATGTAAATAAATTCCTCATCATCATTTACTTGAACTCAGGTAGATTCAAACATAAATGACTTTTGTTGTTCTGAAACAATAATTGTAAGTGTCTTGTCTCCCATTCATTCTAGTTATTTTTTGCTATCAATCTGATGAACTGAATCAGCTGTGTATAATTAGGAGGAGTTCACAAATTCTCAATGAACTTACCCTGTATGTGAATGTTCTTTGGGACAATGTCTTTGGGACAATTTTTACCGTCTCAAACAGTAAAAGCCACACACGCACATTTACAGAGCCTGGTTTTGACCTGCCACCCAACTGAAAGGCTCTTTTGCTCAGTCTATTGAAAACAACAATCCTCCAGCTTTTACTTCACCATCGATTCTGCTTTCTCTACTAGTATTTCCTGTCGCCGTGAGATTTATTTCAGCTCGCTCGTTCATATCTCGCTCTGTCTCATTCCGGTTGGGCTCAATGGGGCGTAACGTTCTGCCATTCTGTGATACCCTGGCTTCTGCTGGACTACAACGCTAATAACACTTATGAAAGAGACACAAAGAAAACAGCAGCAGTAACCACATAAAGACAACAAAGATTTTAATGGCACTGAATCACTGGGGTGAACCTAGCAAAGAACTGCCTGGGTTGCAATCAAAATGAATTATATGTTACAGGTTATTATTTGGCCAAGATATAATTATACATATAGCTGTGGGAATTATAGTAATGTGCTTTGCTCCAATATTGTTATGATTCTTTAGAGGTTATGCTATTATGCTCTTATGCTCATTAGTAATAAGTAGTATGTTAACAAACATGATTCAATAACTCAATCAAAAGTTTGGCACCATTGATTGGCTGTAAAAGGTAGAAAAATAACAAAAGCTGTCACTTGGGATGTACAGTATCCTTTCCAAAATTAAACTGTTTTACATTCATGCAATTACTACATACTATTTAAAGTGATATAAATTGCTTCAAATGTCCATTGTTAACTTTTTTTTTTTTTTTTGTAAATTACACAGTAAAGCCTAACACTTTTTAGCAATTTAAAGAAGAATATAGGAAAAGGATTTAGGATTTTGTATATATTTATTTATTTATTTATTTATTTTGCCAAAAGTTTAGAATCAGGTAATTGATGTCTTTATTGATACCTTAAGAACCCTCTCAATTACACACCCCACACTCCCAACACCCCACATCCTGCTCCTTATATACAGTATACAGATTAATACAGATTACCTATTGCATTACTGTAGACAATTTTAAAAATCAGCATGAAAAAATTTTGTTGTTTTATTAGTTTTGCACTTTGTATTGGTATGCATTTTTGTTATTTATAAAACATGGAAATTATAACAATTTCTTTTAGCAAGGACTGGAACACAATTGGGGTCAATTTGACAATAAGAAAAACAAACATGGTTTGCTGGGAATATGTTGTCTAAAGGGACAGTGGCCTCAAAATGAAACCAGACATTCATCCACAGTGATTTGGGGGCCTGAATTGTAAAGAAAGAGCAATCGCTGGACCCACTTATCCCATCCGTATTGCTGCAAGGTTGTCTTACTCTCGTCTGCCCTTCCTTGTTACCTTGTCTTTAAAGTATATGATATGGGAGAAAACATGGAATGTCTTCAGAGTCATTGTGTCTGAAAATATTGACCTCACCATGTCAGTATTCCAAAGGCTTGCTTTTGCTTCTCCTTTGGACTTGTACACTCCTGTAAAAATGAGCAACCTAGTGTAGGCTTGCAAATCAGTCACATTGAAGTTTTTCCAGCTGTCCCCATTAGACCCTCCTCCCCTCTACGTTTGTCATTTAAACTATATAATGTTCAATTGATGCTGAAATGAAAGCTGAAATGCTGATTTTATGTATTGAACATGACTGACAGCATATCTGATAGGCCCTGGAACCATTGTGATGACAATAGCTGGACTATGTCTACCATGAGTGTCATTCTCAGGAGGATTCCCCATAATCAGCGTCCTCTTCAAGATTATCCTATCTCAGATACATTCTCTATGTCACTTTCAATGTCAAAAACCTGTGACAAAATATCTGACAGAAAACCTTTGCTTAGTGGCCATTTTCAATTGAGAGATCTTAAAGAGAGAGCCCGCTGAGCACAAAGAGAAATAGTTTAGAAACCTTTATGTGCAAGCTTTTACACCCTGTAAACCACATGAATAATGTTTTCCCCTACCACAAAAAAAAAAAAAAAAATTTCAATGTACTTGCAAGAATTAGCAACCAAACCACCCAAACCACCCCCACCCCCACCCCATCAAATATCTTTGAGCATATTACAAAATCATAGCATGTTACAGTGACCCTAATATCACCCAAAACAAATATGTGTAAATGTTTTATACTTTTTGTTTTGTGCAGCTAAAAGACCGATGTTACAAAAATTATACAGGGCAATGAAAAAATAATATCATGCTAATTTTATGTTTACCAACTTTTGCCTATTAAATTAGCAAAAGTCATTCAATATGAAGCAAAACAAAACAAATATAATGTAGGGTTAAGTGTATTATGAACTGTATTATACTGTAGGACAGTTATGCAGTATGTTACTGTACTTAAAAGTTGCATGGTAAAAAATACTGTATATTTTGCTGTAAATATATGCATATAATATTTATAATATACATATATTATTTTAACAAAATATATACTGTAAGTACACATACAGCAAGATAAATGCTACTATCATTGTAAATACTATAAATACTGTAAATGTACTCTTAATACTGTAAATTTACACTCGGAGACAGGTCTGTAGTGGCTGCCAGGAAATCAGGGAGGATTCTTTTTGGGCTGCTCATGAATTGAGTCAGGCTATTACAATTTCACACAGGACATGTAAAGTGCATACCTAGCTCATTTTCAATCAGAAACACATGGAGAGTGACAGATCACTGGCTGTTTGGGTGGTGACGGTTGTGTGCAAGTGATGCATCTACAATCTTCTTGCTTTAAATGCTGTAATATGTTTTTTTCTGAACGCTAAAATAAGGCAAGCCATATAATCTCTCCTGGATTCACACATGGAAAATGCATTTGTGTGTTACAATATTATATGATTGATTATAGAAGTAATTAATTTCACACCAGCTTACAACAATATGCATTAAAATGATGGCTTTCTTTTGTCATGTCCAAACAAATGTTTTAACATAAAAACCCAAAATAGGTGTAAACTAAATGTTTAAGTGTTAGATTTACTGTATATATTATTTGTTTTTATCTGTCTAAATAATATGCAACTTCTGAATTGACGATAAATGTGTAAAAAAAAACATGTGACATTGTATTTACTACTTCCCAAAAACGAAAGAAAGAAAGAAAAAAAAAAAAAAACAACAGACAAGAAACAAGAGACAACATTTTAAAGGAGGGTGACGTGCTGGCGCAGTAGGTAGTGCTTTGCCTCACAGCAAGACGGTCGTTGGTTCGAGCCTCAGCTGGGTCAGTTGGCGTATCTGTGTGGAGTTTGCATCCAATGTCCAAAGACATGCGATACAGGTGAATTTGGTAGGCTAATTTGTCCGTAGTGTATGAGCGTGAATATGTGTGTATGGATGTTTTCCAGACATGGGTTGCAGCTGTAAGGACATCTGCTGCTTGAAACATATGCTGGATAAGTTGGTGGTGCATTCCGCTGTGGCGACCCCAGATTAATAAAGGGACTAAACCAAAAAGAAACTGAATGAATGAATAAACATTTTAAAAGTAGACATGGCATTTCCTTTTGTTCTTTAATGAACGTCACACTGCTCATACGGTATGTTCAAATGCTGTCTTTATTCTACCCTTTACAGGAATTCAGTCTGTGGCTGGTAATTTCCGATGATTCTGTTCTTTTTTATTTTTAGCCTGTTCAAATGTGTGATTCATCCGTTGTCTCAATGATCCCAATGTGACTCTCGGGTTTGTAAATGTGTTTAACTTTGATATGAATTTGATGAGCAGTGTGGTTATGAAACTGATGTTGGCTGGTTGTTAGTAGGTTATTACATTTCAGGACAGCGGTCCAGAGCGGAACGCTTCCCAGTTTTAGATAATGGCATTAAAGTGATTAGATCTGCTGTGGATTTCACAAACTTGATTTAAGACGCAATTTGCAGTGAAGTAACCTCAAAAACTCAGCACAAATTAGTCGTAGCACATCTGCCTTTCCTTTAGTGTGTTCACAGTCTGTCATTTACACTTCACCCCAAGCACACAATAACAGCGTATGTGTTTTTAAGATTAAAGCCAACAGCAGTGTGTGTCAGTGTGTGCAGACTGCAGATGTGTCGCTCTCAGATGAATCACACATGTCTGTGTGATTCAGTCCTCTCTGAGGATTACAGTAGTCTAATACACACACACACATCAGCACTAAACCCACTGTCACTCACTGTCATCTTCACCACACTTTATGCTCATATCAACACTTTTTTTTCTGATAACATTTGACCACCTTGCTAGAGTGACATTTCTTCACCTTGAATTTAAAAAGTTCTATCAAACATTTTTGTTTGCTTTTTTGTTTGTTTTTCGAAAAGTAAAGATTTTATTTTATTTAAATATATGACTTTTTAATTATATTATTACATGTTGGGACATTTCATTTAGAACAAATAAAAACACAATATATTTAACCTAAATTCTATCAACAAAAATGTGTGAATTGTAAAACAACAAAAACAATTGTGTACCACTGTAACTGAGGTGAAAAAAAATACTATGCTTTCATAAAATTGATGACAGGTATAATGCCACCATGACAGTCATGTCTGTGACATGCAGATTAATGTCAAGTTATGTTGTCCTTGTCATGTCAAGCTGTCATGACAAAACATGTCATGTCAAGTTGTCAGAAAGACATCTCAAACAATGTCATCTTTGCATTTTAAAATGACATAACTGAGTGAATGTCATAAGCATGTCATAAGCACATTCATGACAAGTGCCATGTTATGATTGTAAAAGTTTCATAACAGTCATATAAACACCCCTTTTAAGTAAAGTATTAAAGAGAAAGTCATTATGCAATTGAACTCTAAGTATAAATAAGTAATAAGTAATAAGTAAAGCTATTTTATTCATGAAAATATCAGTTGATGTGATTACTATCATGTTTTTTTTTCAGGCCCCCAATACACTTTTGTTATGTAAATAAACTCATAACATATAAGCAACATTACACAAGAAGTAATATTACACAAATGTGTCAATCTAAATACACAAATACAAATCTGATAAATCTGATAAACAGTAAACAGTAAAGTAATGTGTTATTACAGCACAGTTCAGTAAACAACATTGTCAATAAACCATATTGTTTGAGTTTTTGTTACTTCTGGCAGTGTATTGCTACATATAAATCCCACCGCAGAACTGCTGTGCATCTTTTAAAGTCCCAGAGAAATCAAAGCTAACCATATGATTTTGCAAGCTCATGTTGCCAGTTTTGTGGTGAACAATTTATCTGTGCATAGCATTAAGAAAATAATTATTAAGAAAATTAATAATAAAATTAAGAAAATTTTTTTATCTTATTTTAAAATATAAAAATGCACTTCCTTTGTGTTTTCAGCTAATTTATCAAATGAGGTGATTTTGAGGTAATGGGTGTGGCTAACGCTCCTCCAACTGTCAGTTTTGACAACGAACAGGAATGGTGAGGATCTTATAAAACCCCTTTCCCAATCTTTCTGAATGAAATGCCTACATTTATATGTCCATTCAGCCAACGGTAGAAAACCAAGCCACACCCACCATTTGCTCATTTAAAATTCTGTTTCTCTAGGAACTGCATTCCAGTATGAAAAGATTAACAATTACAGCTTCCGGTTTACAAGGATTTTAACAATAGTCAATGTGAATTACCATATTATTCAATGACACCACCCACTCTACTTTGTATTGTTTTAAACTTATTTTCTTTTCAGAATCTTTATAATCTAATCTATAATATAATTCATAAATGTATGATTTGCAGTTAACAGCACGATGACTCATCATTAACTTCAGAAAGCAAAAAAACTAAATTGTCCTCTCTTTTAAATGACGTAGTAATGCATTTTATTTTAAACAGGAATATGGCTATGGTTAAACAAAGATTTAAAAAAAAAATGGTTTCAACAAAAGCATGTACAGTACTGTTAATTACAAATCAGTGGCTCACAGGTGGTTTAGTTTAATGAATCAAATCCTCTATGAATAATTTTAATTTTTTTTTTCTTCAAGAACCCAACTGTTGCACTCTGTGGCGAAACATAATAGAAACGTCATCTATAGTTATACTCTAAACCTAACAAAAATAGCACAGATTTTAAAGAAACCATTCCACTTTTTTTTTCAGGAAACAGCCAACTGTGACGGAAAAATAATGTCATAAAAATCTAGCTGTGAAAAATAATTTGACAAAGGGTGCAAATACGCAGTGAAGCACTGTAAAAGAGTTTGCCTTACTGTAAGTGCAGCTGAAGCCATGTATAACCTCTGGCCTCAAAACCCACCAGTGTCAGCACTTGATTGACAGTGATATACAACTCCTACTGTTCTCTCAGCACTTATAGCACTTAAAGGGCTTGTGTCATGAGAAATTGATTTTTCTTTCTTTGATCTTTAGAAATAAAAGGGTTCCAGTGCAAAGAAAAACATACTGTAACTTTAACAATCAGCCTCAAAACTCTTTCTCCAGTTCAAAAACAGCATTTATTAAAAAAACAAGTTGACTCAAAAAACAACCTATGCAGCCAAAGAAGCAGAAACGGTCTGAAGTCTAAAGACAGAGCAAGAATAAATGAGGGGAAAGATTGCTACAGGATACATAAGGTTAAAAGATTCGATGAGAGAAGAAGTAAAAAACAAAGCACAAGTGGATTTGTTTTATAATGCAGAACACTCTCAAAGGCCACATGCACAGGCAGATAAATGGGCTTGCAAATTCGACTTTTAGACCTTTGTTCTGTTCTGTACTAATAGTTCAGTATTTTACAAAAGTGACAACTGCTTTTTTTTAGCTGAATTAATAAGGCAGTGACAACAACATTTACAAAACCATCACTCACATGTACTGCACATGGCAAACATTCAAATAAATTCACAGATAAATTCAAATGCTTTCCATTGAAAAAAAGATCAAAATATTGTGAGCCACACCTGCAAACTTAACCACAGAAACATTATGGACCCCATCCTACAACCAGTGCATTAAGGGCAAAACATGCTATTTTCAGATAAAAATACAGTTTAAAAAAAAAAAAAAAAAAAAAAAAAACAGGACAATTATTAGCCCCCCTGAATTATTAGCCCCCTGTTTATTTTTTTCCCCAATTTCTGTTTACTGGAGAGCAGATTTTTTTCAACACATTTCTAAACCTAATAGTTTTCATAACTCATCTCTAATAACTGATTTATTTTATCTTTGTCATGATGACAGTAAATAAAATATTAATAGATATTTTTCAAGACAATTCTATACAGCTTTAAGTGACATTTAAAGGCTTAACTAGGTTAATTAGGTTAACTAGGCAGGTTTGGTTAATTAGGCAAGTTACTGTATAATAATGGTTTGTTCTGTCGACTATCAAAAAGAAAAAAAAAAGTACTAGCTTAAAGGGGGTAAGAATTTTTGTCCTTAAAATGTTTTTATTCTGGTCGAAATAAAACAAATAAAACTTTCTCCGGTAGAAGAAAAAAATATTATCAGACATACTGTGAAAATTGGCCTGCTCTGTTAAACATCATTTGGGAAATATAAAAAAGCAAAAAAAAAAAAAAAATAACAAGGGGGGCAAATAATTCTGACTTTAACTGTAGACTGTGCAATAGACCAGCTGAAAGCTAGTCTGAAGTCCAGCGCAAAGCACATTAATTGTGTGCCTCAAACTTGTACACATTGCTTAATACACAAAGGATGTACAGCAATAAGCATATCTCTTTATTTACAAAATATTTTTATTAAAGAGAGAAAGAGAAAGTAAAGAGCTGGAATTGAGGAGGCTAGTTCTTTATCCTCAGGCTGCAAATGGTCTGTTTAACTGTTTTCATTCAGTTTTTGCACTGCAATTGCAACTTAAAAGGAATGGGATGTAAGACTCGGATTGGTTTGTGCTCATAACACACCCAAAACTCATTAAGAGAATAAGCACAACCCTGTTAGACCATGCGCAAATCATATTTTTTTCCATCTTTAAAAGAGCAAAAGTGGATTCGGACAAGCCCTTAATGCTTTTGCACCCTGCGCTTTAGACTTTGCGCCTATATCTTTAAAATAGAGCCCTTTGAATCAATGTTTAAGAATTAGCCTTTATAATGGTATTATATATCATGATTATACACTATCATTAAAAAAAAAAATAAAATAGGGTAATTTTTTTTTAAAGAAATGTATTCTGTTCATCAAGGCAGCATTATTTAAATGTGAAAAAAAACATGTTAAATTGTTAAATATTTATATATATAAAAACTGCTTTCTTATTACTGAAGTAATACTACATGCATTATTGTTTTGATTACTATTATCACTAATAATAATAATAATAATAATAATAATAATATGAATAACATGAATTAATATTACAGTGATTTTTGAAGGATCATGTGACTCTGAAGACTGGAGTAATGAAGCTGAAAATTCATCATTAAAAGCAGTAGAATAAATGATTAAATTATAAACTACTTTTGAACAGTTATTTTATAGTGCAATAACATTTCACAATTTTACTTTTTTTTTTTTTTGATTAAATAAATGCAGCTTTGGTGAGCAGGATAAGCTTATTTTAAAGCATTTTAAACTCCTACTGACCCCAAACTTTTGACCGGTAGTAAACATGTTAATATATATTATTTAATAACTCGATATTATTAATAAGAGTAAAGATGGCAACACTCTGGTGAAGATGATTTGGTTCAAATTGACAAACATAAATCAATGGTTCCATTTAGAGCTGCAAAATAGATTGTTTTAGTGCTGATATACAGCAGTGATGTGTGCATACAAAAGTCTTTTCTCAGGATGTGTGACCACTGTTACATGTGATTTGTGAATTAATTTTAAAGCTAAATAATAATAGAATTATATATTGTATTATCTGTGATGTTTTACAAGCATTCAACCACAATATGATAATGTGTTACAGTTTTAATAATGATTATTTGTATTTAAGGGAAGTGCGGTAGTTCAGTGGGTAGCGATGTCGCCTCACAGCAAGAAAGTTGCTGGTTAAAGCCTCGGCTGAGGTCAGCTGTCATTTCTGTGTGGAGTTTGCATGTTCTATTCGTGTTCACGTGGATTTCCTGCAGGCGCTCTAGTTTCCCCCACAAGTCCAAAGACATGCGCTATACTGTAGGTGAATTGGGTGAGCTAAACTGTTCATAGAGTATATGAATGGGAGTTCACAGTGATGGGTTGCAGCTGCAAGGGCATCCGCTACATAAAACATATGCTGGATAAGTTGGCCTTTAATTCGCTGTTGTGACCACTGATTAATAAAAGGACTAAACCAAAAAGAAATTGAAATAATTAATAATTATTTATATTTATTTTATAAAGCAAATTCGATGCAGTGTTGTTTGACTTTTGATTATTCAATTTCTGTACTTGATAGCTACTAAGACTCCCAGGAAAACCATACACCATTGTTTATTTATTTGCCATTTTTGGTATGGTTTGCTTTGCTTTATCTGAGGCTGAATTCACACCTCTAGTGTGAATTGATTGTTAATTATTTAAATTGTTGGTTACTGTTGTCTTTTGTTCCTTACATATAAAATAAAGACTGTAGCTGTAGCTGTAGACTGTATTACATCACTCAGAAATGTTGGATATCAAATGAGAGTTGGTATACATGGTTAACACATTGCAATTTCAGCAGTAAAAAACAAAATATAAATAATAATTTAGGGTATCGCCTCTCATAGTTGAATGAAGTTATCACTCCCTAAACTTTACACACTGCTTAAGGCTTACAACTCATTTATATCAGTGCTAAGGCTAGCTAGAATGACTAAATCCCACATTAAAGATGGGATTTGTCTAAAGTGAAAGAAAGATTAACAGTTAGTTGAGGTTTTCCGAGGCATTTAATCACAGATTCCTGCAGAGAACGCGTCCTGATAATTAGCGAATGTTACTCTAGATAACACATTTCTGCTTAATGACACTTGCAAAAATATCTAAAACAAGATGGATGACGACAATGAAGAGGAAAACAAAGCAGCAGCCTGCCAAACAGAAAGTCAGAAGATAAAAGGCATGGCAGAAAAAGAGCCATAAATTACGATAAGAAAAGAAAAATTCCAAATGCCAGGCAGCTGACGGAGCTTTTACGGTACAGATGGTGAAAAAGAAAAAGCAGCCAATGCAGAATGAAAGAGTGTGAGAGGAGTGTTTGGGCTCGCTGAGGTCTTTACTCCAGGAAACAGCTCTGCAGTAGTTTGTCAGTGGGCAGAACTGAGTTTTGCCACTGCCTGAGAAAAGGAGGCAACAAACGGGAAAGGCGATCAATCAACAGCTTCCGTGCAACTCTCTTGCCTCGGCTGAGCTCGAGCTCTTTCCACGCCCCTCGCGACAGTGATGAATTAGTGGCACGCTAAAGTGCTTTACAGCTCCACGACACTCGTCTCATCAACATCACACCGCTGCTCCTGAGCAACTGCTCATCCCAATTCACCTCCCTCTGAATCATTTATTGCGGGCCTAGTACCAGGGTATGAAATTAACAGTCGCCAAGGGCCAACTGCAGGTAATAATTGGCTTTGACAAAGAAATAAATAAAGAAGAACGTAAGCCGGTAATTAAAGCAAGATAGATCCCAACAAGGAGATACAAGACTCATGAGAACCCTTTGGGAGATTACTCTGTGATAATTACTAGCTTGCTGAATATTTTCCTGCTACTTAATGAATACAAAATAATTGATACATAAATGTACATGAAATACAGATTTAATTTTTTTATTTTTTTTAATGAATATCTTACTTATGGATAAATTCAAAGAATAGCCCAAAACTGTATGAGTAAACGCAATTGGATTCATAAAAATATTTTTATTCTAAGATGATTCCTTAGAGGCGGCGTTGTGGCGCAGTAGGTAGCGCTGTTGCCTTACAGCAAGAAGGTCGCTGGTTCGAGCCTCGGCTGGATCAGTTGGCGTTTTTGTGTGGAGTTTGCATGTTCTCACTGTGTTCGCATGGGTTTCCTTCAGGTGCTCTGGTGCACAGTCCAAAGACATGCGGTACAGGTGAACTGGGTAAGCTAAATTGTCCGTAGTGTATGAGTGTGTATGTGTGAATGAGTTTGTGTGAATGTTTCCCAGAGATGGGTTGCAGCTGGAAGGACATCCGCTGCGTAAAACATTTGCTGGATAAGTTGGCGGTTCATTCCTCTGTGGTGAACCCAGATTAATAAAGGGACTAAGCCGAAAAGAAAATGAATGATTCCTTCGATTTACATTTTTTTTTAAGTTAAGTGGTTGTGAACAATGTGAGTTGTGAGTTTAAACAAAGAAATAGAATTAAACATTACTGAATTTAATTTGTTTTTTTAAATTCAAAAATAGCTTTGCACCTTGTTTAAACTACTTTTATAAAATGAGTTAAAACAAATTCATTTCAACGATTTTTTTTGGGACAACTTAATTGTTTCATGTTTAATCTGATTAAATTTGTTAAGTTAATTGATGTGTTGGGACAACCTTAATTAATTGTATGCATCCCAGCTTTTTTACAGAGCATATTTCATGGCAAAACCATTAAAATACATTTGATCTGTCCATGCAAATTTTTTTAATTGTATGTAGACTCAAAAAAATATTTCTGCTGCTTGTTTAAACTACTTATTTTAAATGAGTTGAAACACCACAATTTTTGAGGTTTTATTTGAGACAACTTAATTGTTTTATATTCAATCAACTTAAAATTGTAAAAGCCATTAGGTTAACTTAATCGATTTTCATTGGAATGGCATGAAGAGATTGTGTGGAACTCAGCATTTTTTTTTTACAGTGTAATGCTCAGTCAAAATGTTGCAATGTACAAAACATAATACAATGTTAAATAGTTTTTGCTGTGGTAAATAAATGTTTTGTATTTTAGCATAATTTAAAATAATATGATTTATTCCAATGATAAAGAAAAAATTAGGAGCTTTTTTGATCTTCTGTTCCGCACGACCCTTCAAAAATCACTCTATTTGACTAATTTTGAGCTTCAGTAACGTTAATTAGCATTTCTCTTTTCTCATTAAAGCTATGAATACCTTTTTTTTTTTTTTTTTTTTTTCATCACAGGAATAAATTACCTTTTAACATGATTAAATATTTTCTGTGTGTGTGTGTTTAACCCCCCTAGAAAGAGGAGTTTATTGGAATATGATGGAAATAAAATTTTGGTCTCCAACAGTATATTTGAAGAGTTCCAAAACACTCTAAATCCATCAGACCTCTTTTCTTGTAAATGAGCATTTTCTATTAGCCTCCTATAATGAGGTTCAGAAGTTTCGCTTTATATGTAATGATAAGGTTATTAGCTAGTAAATAAAATACCATTTTTTTTTTCAAAAAGGTCACTTTAGACAATTCTTTTTTTTTTTTTAACAAGGTAAATTTTCTTTAGCATCTAAACCAGCTAAATCCACTTGTGCTTTTTTTTGCAAGAAAGTGTAACTAGTTAAAAATCACTAAAGATGCAATTAGAAATTATTTTACCAAACATAAAACACATTACACAAACCAGCTAAAATTAAAAATATATAAATCTGTCAAGTAAGTGGCGGTTCATTCAGCTGTGATAAACCAGGGAAAATGCAGAAGGAAATAAACTAATGAAATCTGTCAAGTAAGAACAAGTAAGTATTCAATAACATTGAAACTGGCATTAATTAATTTTTTAACATTATGTTGTCATTTCTGAATTGGGATTTAGATTTTTTTGTTAGTAGAGCAATGTAAACATAGCAAACATTGTAAACTAAGCTTGGTAGATTTAAACATTGTAGTGTAAAAAACATTGTGAAACATCAATATCTGTGCATTGTCTATTAATTTATAAAAAGCTTATCACAGGTATATAAGTAAATTATGTTATATACATAATGTATAGTTTTATAAATTATATTTATCTTTTAAAAAAAATTAAATTAGCAAAATAAAACACAAGGTAATCCTAATGTGCAAAAAGTGGATGCCACTCAATTTTAGAAGCTGTCATTCATTCATTCTCACCATACTTAAGGTCTTGGTCTCTTATTTAACTTTATAGCATTGTTGAATTAAAGAATGGCATCTGTCGTGAAATGCAGTTGGTGTTTAATGTATATTAAATTGGTACCATTCGAAGCAGCATCACTGCGCAAAAACACATTATGAATGCACGCTACAATTCCAACTTTGTTACTTCTTTTTCTTATAATGCACAGAGTTTTGGGGTAGGAACGTTTTCGTTTGCCATTCAGTGACAGTCAGACAGGCTCATTCAGTTCATCAAACTCTGAAAGCGGAATAAAACAGTCTCCTCATAAGAGCTGCAGTATCAGCATGTCGTTACATTGAAAATGATTCAATTTGCGCCTTTTCGTTGGTTCTTGGGATATAGCGGCTTTTGCTGTCAAAGACAAGTGGCGTTTAGAGGCTTTCACCAATATACTGTTATTTCTGAATGTGCTGATGCTGGGATTTGGATGATAGAAGCATTGATGGTGTTGATTGTGTACCATGTGCCTAAAGCATCCATTCAATGCCATTATCTCATTTTTGGCGGAAATTGCATTTAGCGGCTTTTGCGTCTAAACTTTTCATATATTTTTCTCTTTACTCTTTATCCTATATAAAGTTTTTGAATTAAAGATTGACTGAAAAGTTTATAGATTTTTTATTCATTTTTTTGGTGTGACTGTGTTGCTCCAGGCTTTGTCCTGTGTGTGTTTGGGGAAGCATGACAGTCACAGGCTTTTAGCTCTCTCACACAGCATCTTGCTGTGAAGATGGCATACAAGCACAGTAAGTGAACAGGACTGCTGTCACGCTCCTAGAGACAATGTGGGAAGTGATTAATTCTGTCGATAGTCAAAAATGAGTTTTAAAGCAAAAGAGTTGGTTTAGCATTGCCAGTGATGGTTTATTTACACCAGTTCTTCCATGATCAATGCCATCTAAGAAAAAGTAATTGTCTACTGTTCCTCCATTCATTAGCGATGGAATCTCTTTCCTTTTAGTGGATTCTTCAATTAAGAAAATATTGACTGAAAGTGAATCTCCCTTATCAAAATGTTTTCTTTTTTTTTTTTTCTTTTTTTTTTTAAGACACGTTTTTTACTTTAATCAGTTTTGGAGGATTTTCCACTGTATTTATATATATATATATATATATATATATATATATATATATATATATATATATATATATATATATATATATATATATATAAAAAACAGCTTTAGACATTTATTTACATGTTTATTTACATGTACAAGATATTGCAGAACTGGACGCTACCACAGACCCTACCTTTATATATATATTTTTTATATATATATTTTTTTCTTTATATATATATACTTTATATATTTTTTTTTTCTTATGTATTTATTTATCTTTATTTATTTATTTATTTATTTTCTATATTCATTGATATAGAAGCATAAAACACATAGCTTACTGTACCTTTGAAATGAAAGAAAACTGATATGTAGTCAAATGTGAAGGTCAGTGGACTCAAAGAAACACTGGTTTTGATTTTAATGTTTCAGTTTTTAGATTGATTGTGTATTAGATATAACTTTTTACTTACAGTTCATTTACTTAAAAAATGCAGTGATTAAAGAATACTGCAAATTAGGTGAGGGAATGGAGTGACATCTCCGGGTTTTTAGGTTACAACACATCTGTCTGTTAATGTTAGAGCAAGTATAAAAGGAAAAGAAAGAGGAGATGAAAAAATGTGATTTTTTAAATTATTTACAACTAAATGAAGAGTTTGTGTTGCTGGAAGATGTTAACTGTACATAATGCAATCTTGATAGCAATCACATTGAGCCCCATGAGCCTTCTCATAAGAGCCTCATCCAATTCATCAAAACAAATGAGCTGAGTGACATATGGAGACGCTTTAATGCTGATCAAAGACAATAAACCCAGGCTTATACCATTAGCAATGTTTTATCAGTAGTTAGTGTAGACATGTTTTATGGTTCTAAGCAGCATTTGCTGTTTTGCTGTTTTTGTTATACTAAAAAGCATATTTTATATATCAAATTAAAGTTAATTTGGTATTTCACCGTTTTCTATAAGGCTGAATTAGTTATCAAGGGTGTAATGTCATTGGCATGGCAACATAGGATATGGTCCATGTCACTAATTAAAATAGCTTATTTCTTAGGATTTAAACTTTCTTCAAAACATCTGTTATAATTTAAGTGCATAAATCAAAACATACAGCATTGTTCTAGTGGATATTTCAACAAAATAAATCATACAAAAAGCGACTTTACAGCAGCCTTTAAAACATGGAGCTGGTTTGTAAACTGTTTGTAATTTATGCATTTGACTGTATATTATCCGGAGTGAGCAATATACTTTGTAAATCCAAAGTTATGAGCATGTAGCTATTAACATAGGAATTATTGTACGGTTATCCATTTTTTCAGCTCATGGATTTCTGCTCATACAACTGAAGAGAGACAATTATTAAAAGATTATTGTACAGGGGTGAGTGCACTAACACCAAGGGCTTACCAGCTCTGAACTCGTCTCCTATTAGGTGAGTGTATCAGTTTATTTCTAAGAACTGGCAAGTCTTTGTGTTTGGATGTTTTTCAGTTACGGTTAAAATGTTTTTAAGTTGGTTTTTTTTTTGAGAAAGGATTTTAAATAACACGGTGGATATGGCACGTGTTAATGTACGTATAATTTTTCTTCTGAAAAATAAAGTCTTATTTCTTTTAGTTTGGCTTAAATAAAGTAAACAAATACTTCAATCTAAAAAGTCAATATAAATAGCCCACTCATTTATTTGATAATATATCTATTGACCCTATGTGTGTATATATATATATATATATATATATATATATATATATATATATATATATATATATATATATATATATATATATATATATATATACTGACCGCCCACTTTATTAGGTACACCTGGCTAACTTATTGTTAACGAAAACTTCCACTAAGCCAATCACATTGCAGTGACTTAATGCATTTAGGCATGTAGACATGGCATGGCATGGCAAGGCAAGGCAAGTTTATTGATATAGCACATTTCATACACAGAGGCAATTCAAAGTGCTTTACACAAACAAGAATAAAAAAAACACAAGCAAAAGAAAACAAAAACAAACAAACAATAAAATGATTAAATAATACAATGACATGGTCAAGATGACCTGCTGCGGTTCAAACTGAGCATCAGAATGCGAGAAAAAGGTGATTTAAGTGACTTTGAATGTGACATGGTTGTTAGTGCCAGATGGGCTGGCCTGAGTATTTCAGAAACTACTTATCTACTGGGATTTTTATGCACAACCATCTCTGGGGTTTACAGAGAATTGTCAGAAAAAGAGAAAATATCCAGTAAAGGTAAAAATGCATTGGCTATGCCAGAGGTCAGAGTAGAATGGTCAGACTGGTTCCAGCTGATAGAAAGGTAACAGTAACTCAAATAGCCACTCGTTACAACAGAGATATGCAGCAGAGCATCTCTGAACGCACAACACGTCCAACCTTGAGGCCGATTAGCTACAGCAGGAGTAGCCACACCTGGTGCCACTTCTGTCAGCTAAGAAAAGGAAACTGAGGCTACAATTGCCACAGGCTCACCAAAATTGTATAATAAATGATTGGAAAAATGTCACCTGGTCTGATGAGTCACAATTTCTGCTGCGACATTTGGATGGTGGGGTCAGAGTTTGCCATCAACAACATCATAACATGGATCCATCCTGCCTTGTATCAACAGTTCAGGCTGGTGTTGGAGGTGTAATGGTATGGTATTGTATTTACCTATTATTTTATTTTGTTTATTTTATTAATGAGTCACTCCTATTCATCATCATGATCATCATGATCATCATCATCATCATCATCACAATCAATCTAACTTAATGACTTATTTCCAGATAGAGCTATATCTAGTGAAATTGTATATGTATATGTATGTATATGTATATACTGTATATATACAGTAGCTGGATTTGCTTATTGTTCCCTTCTGGCAAGTATGGCAAAAAGTAAATTTTGGACCATGTCTGATACTCCCTCTGAACTGCTCTTTATCCTTAACATTTAGTCTCTGTCACGTTTTCATTGTGCTTGTTTGGTCAGACATCATTGACAGTCTGGTATCTTCCCTTTATCAGTATTGAAAGTACAGATGTGCATAAAGATGTCTGATTAACCTTTTTTTTTTTTTTTCTTGAACCAAAAAAAGAAATACGCTATACGTTGTGTCTTCCTTCACTGTTCCTCTACCACTCCATTCCTTCACCATCATTTTTGAAAATAGCCAATAAAGCCTTATTCTGCTCGTCTGGTGATATTATATGAGTTATCATAATGTTATTTGAGTTATCATGTTTTGTGCCCTTGCTTCTGAAGGCTGTTATCTCAACCGCTTTTTCACTTAAGATTATTTCAAGGTCCATGTCTGAGACACTATTAGCGCGCCTCAATCCCTTTTATCGGAATAAAACGCTCTTATCTGTATAAAACACACACAACGCAATACATACCATAATGCAGCATATATCCATTAGCCCAAAGTACATGCACATGCTATAAAGAATGATTTATTTAGAGTGAATGTAATAAATTATAGCTGTGCATGCACACTGAATACCATTTTTCTCTCACAAACCTGCCATGGTTCACTGAGTGATAATAATATCAACATTTTAAATCCAACAAATGGCATTTGCACTCCCTTCAGTATAATGAAATTTAACTGACTCATGCAGCACAGATTAGTACTGTTTTTAAAATATGTCTAATGTTCTCTCTTAATTGTTCTGACATTTATGGCAAACTACTTTTATTTCAATTGGATGTTTTGTATTCTTTTGTAATTATCTGAAATTAAGCTTTAATTAAATACAATTGAAACGTATTAAAGCGGTGGTCCAGAGTGCATTTTTAAAGCTTGCTTGTGTTTTTAAGATGCAATGCAATGCATGTGTGCCCATGCTTTATTTGTAGAAAATCACAGTATTTTTTAATATATCTTATTTTGATTGCAATCAAAATACTCAGCTACTCACCTAACATGAAAACTGTTGTCATATGTCTTTGTTTCTTCAAAAGGCTGGCCCAAAAGAGGCTGTGATTGGTCAACTAACATATTGTGCTGTGATTTGCGGATTGGCTCCTCGTCCCCATGTCACACCTCTACAGGCACGCGATTTTGTGCTGTTTAAACAGTAGCTGTTAGCCATATCAGTTTGTGCCTGAATCAGACAAAAAATGAAGAGCACACAGCTAAACATCTCGCCTGCTGTCTAAAAAAAAAAAAATCTGACAAGTACATTTCACATATTCTTGGAATAAGCATGTGTAAGTAATATAAAACGTTCTTACATCTTTTGCAAGTTATAGAGTGTTTAAAACATCGAGTTATTTGAGTGGTGGAACACACGGAAAGCAGACGCTTAGAGAGGCACTGAAATCGGAAAACACTGCACACGCTGCTGAAGATTGTGGGGGTTTACAGTGGTTTGACTGATAAATATGAACTTGTGGCTACATTGTTAGTGATGCCAAACAGCATTTACCATTGTTTACAACCTTGTTTACTTCCTGGCTATAACATACCATTAACGCTAGAAACTGTGCACTTAATTGTTCAATTTTAACAAATAAAAACACTTGTGGGTTGTGGTTTTAGGCCAAATCCAGCAATGAACTGAGAGAGATTCTTTGTCCAATGCTAGCTATATTTGATTGATGATTTTTTGGAACATAATTACAATTAAATTGTAAGCACTTCTTTCTTTGTGTCATGTCCTTTGGAAGCCCAAGTTCAGAAACAGAACAAGCTGTGTGGAAATAGCAGCGTTTGGACGGCATTTTAGCTTCCTCTGCAATAACATTACAGCACCTCCGGCCACGCCCCGTTGCTGTGCAGGGTGTTTAAGTGTGGTGAATGCGCGTAAGGGAGCGCTTGTGTTCTCACTACCCCTTAAATGTTGAAATATTAAACAACATACTACAGTTTTAAGTAATAATTAGGCCCATACGAAATCTGTGGCCAAAAAAAAAAAAAAAAACACATTCATTCATTCATTCATTTTCTTGTCGGCTTAGTCCCTTTAATAATCAGGGGTCGCCACAGCGGAATGAACCGCCAACTTATCCAGCAAGTTTTTACGCAGCGGATGCCCTTCCAGTCGCAACCCATCTCTGGGAAACATCCACACACACATTCACACACACACAATCATACACTACGGACAATTTAGCCTACCCAATTCAACTGTACCGCATGTCTTTGGACTGTGGGGGAAATCAGAGGACCCAGAGGAAACCCCCGCGAAGGCAGGGAGAACATGCAAACTCCACACAGAAACGCCAACTGAGCCGAGGTTCGAACCAGCGACCCAGCGGCCTTCTTGCTGTGAGGCAACAGCACTACCTACTGCACAACTGCCTCGCCAAAAAACAAAAAAAAAACCCATATAATTCAGTATATTCATACTTATGTAAATGTAAGTAAATATTTACTCATTTTTTTTCAGTAACATTATTGAATTATGTGCATATTTTATATAATCTATGTACATTACATTTTGTAGGTAAAAGGTTTTGTCTTTTTATAGATACATTATATGAAAGGCTGCTGTAGCTGTAGCTTTTGTTTTGCTAAATAAGTGATAAATAAGTGATAATTAAATATTGATTGTGAACTTTAAATAAAATTTTAATCAGTTATTTGTTTATTTATTTAAAATAAAATAAAATTAAATAAATTGTCACCCTGGAATGTCACATTTAGGACTTATTATATTATGATACAAGTAGAATCATTCATACAAACAACAAACAAGAGCAATACAAAAGCATTACAGTAAAAAAAAAAAAAGTATTTGCTGTAGTTGGACTAAACTGGCAAATAGGGAAACAAAATTGTGTTTAGTGTAAATTTTCAATAAAGGTCCACACTAAAAATTTTACTTCCTACATTTTTAAAATGGGCTTCCCGATTTTTGTTTCACAAGCTTTTAATTTTATCAATCATAAAAAGACCACTTTGAAAACGGTCCGATGTTAAAATCATACAGAGCGAAACATATTTTTTCCCAGCATGACCTTACTCACTTTCTTTGTTTCATTCAAGTAAGTAAATATCCACATGGTCATACACATGCTAATAACCTGTGGGCGGCTGCATAAGCATCAGTGTCACAGGTCTACACAGAGTCATGCATCGGTCCTGAGGAAATAGGAAGACCGGCATAGAATTTGCTCTGCACATCACTCCACATTACTGTCAATGGTTCTTCATGCATTTGGGGAATCAAGCTTTGAGATCATAGCTCTGCTCTAAAACCTAGTGAGCTGCCTCAATGCAGACTGTCTACAGAGACGTCTTAACCGAAACGGAACCTCAAAAGTGACGGATTTGGAACACTCAAATTTATCAGCACACCACACAAACAGAATACTCCTCATGTGTGATTTAACTCAAGAGTCTGCTATTACTAAGCTAACAATATGATAATCTTTAAAGATTTTTATAATGTTTTTTTAGTATATTTACCAGTGGTGCAGTGGGTAGCGATGTCGCTTCACAGCAAGAAGAGCACCGATTCGAGCCTCAGCTGGATCAGTTGGCATTTCTTTGTGGATTTTGCATTTTCTCCCCGTGTTGGCATGGGTTTCCTTCGGGTGCTCTGGTTTCTTTCACAAGACCAAGGCATGCGCTATAGGTGAATTGGGTAAGTTAAATTGTCTGTATTGTATGTGTGTATGCCCTGGTCCTGCAGGTTTAGGGTTGAGCATTGGGCTAATGACCCACCTTGTAAAAATTAGATGTTATGAAAAACCAACATGGTGCGGCTAAATATCAACTTTGATATAAATGGTTCTCGGAGTATGTGTATACATTAACATATCTCATCATAATAAAGTAATTGAATACTAATGAAATACAAGGCCATATTGATGTACCAAAAGTGACAGAACATGTCCATGTTTCCTAACAACCTTATGTACATTTTTTGCCATTCTTATTTATCTTTACTATTAAAATCTGTTGGCTAAAATACCACAGCATTTGCTCTTATTGGGCCCTATCATACACCCGGCACAATGTGGCGCAAGGCGCGCCGCAATTGTTATTTGCTAGTTTCAGCTCGGCACAAGAGTTGTTTTGACATTTTGCGCCAAGCTGTTTAAATAGCAAATGCATTTAACCAGAATAAAGCCAGTCTAAAGTCTAGCGCTGAAAGCGCCTCGCTTACACACTGATTAATAAACACACAATGCAGAGCAATACGCAAATATCTTTACATATGAAAAATAATTTAAATATTAAGGATATATATAGGATATAATAAGGATATATATATATATATATATATATATATATATATATATATATATATATATATATATTGTATATATTGTATATATTGGATACTGTATATATATATATATATATATATATATATATATATATATATATATATATAGTAGGATATAAATATAAAGGATTAAAATATTACAAAACATTATTTTCTAGCCTACATAAATTAAAAAACCACTGCCTTGAATCCTTCTTCATCTCGGGGGGCTTTTTCAGTTCATTCAATTTGCTTTTATATCATTTGGCAAATTAGGGTAGTTTACTGTAAATATAGAAATGTCTCTACCATATCATATTTTTAATGGTTAAATTCTGGCAACAACATTTTTTTTTTTTAGAATAGAATAAAGTATACATTTGTATTTGACCATGATAATTTGCAACTGGCATATTTTTTTTTTTCTTTATTATTTATTTTTTGTTTGTTTGTTTGTTTTGTTTTTTACTTTTACAACGATACAGGTAATATACACTACCAATCAAAAGTTTTGGGGTCAGTAGGATTTTTTTACGTTTTTAAATAAGCTTATTTATTTAATCAAAAATACAGCACTAATTGTACAATTGTAAAAAGTGCTTGCCCTATAAAATAACTGTTCAAAAGTAGTTTATAAATTAATTTAATCATTTATTCCAGTGATTTTAATATAAAATTTCAGCTTCATTACTCCAGTCTTCAGAGTCACATGAACGTACAGAAATCACACTACTACTACTACTACTACTACTACTACTACTACTACTACTAATAATAATAATAGTAATAATAATAATAATAATAATAATAATAATAATAATAATAATAATAATAACATATTATTATTTTTTTATTATTAATATTATTATTTTTTATGGTAATAAACGCAATACTGACTGGAGTAATAATTTCATTTAAAAACGACATACATCAGGAAACCAGTTATTTAAAATTGTATTAAATATTTAACAATTCAACTTTTTTTTTGTTTTGTTTTACATATAATACATGCCACTTTCATGAAAAAAAACCTGACCCCAAACCTACACGGTAGTGTTAGTTATTTAAACATCTGGCTTATATGAAAATGACTGTACAGTTTGTTGAAAGCATACCTACTTTTGTCAAAAAACAAAAAACACTTCCTCTGGGAAAACACTGAACTTTCCAGCTTCTGTCAGCGCCTCTGATTCCGAGGAGAGCTAAGAAAGCTAAGCGACAACTCCTGAGGGAGGTGTGAGCAACACACAGGACATATCTCAAAAAGTTAGCACCATTTAAAGGCCAAGCAAGTCTGGAAGAGAAGCGTTTAATCCACACCACGCCGCCTGAATGCTTTTAATTAATCTATTTCATGCCCCTGCGATACACATGCTGCCTTTCACAGCGAAAGTGAGGCGCGAGAACCAGATACGCCGTCTCGCCAATTGTCTGACAAGTGCGCACGGTTGTGCTTTGAAGTGTCCGAGCCTTTGAGCCTCTTGTGAGGATGATATGTGCAAGCGGTTTAGGCTGCTGAAGAAGTGGATTACATTGCCTCTACTTTTCCAATTAATTATCCGGCTGTTTGGGAAATGAGCACAAGGGCACCGCAGGGTTTCTGACTGACGCTAGCTCAAGAGCCCACGCGCCTCAAATAGAGTAATGAAGCCAAACGAGCGCGCGGATTGATTGAAAAGATGGAACTTTGGCCAAGTGAGCAGCAGAAATAGTCCCACTTGTGGGTGTAGTGTTGGTTTTCCACATGCAATGATCCTAAACGATTTGGAGGGTTACGTAAAAAGATGATCACATTTAATTAGCTCACATTTTCTCGCTTATGCTTTTGATAGACTGTTTGCAGTTCATCTCGAGTCTGCTTACATTATTTCAAGACCAAACTTTATCTAAGACCAGAGTTTATCAAGGTAAAAGCATTAGCTTGGGGTCAGTAACAACTGTCAGCAAAGTCCCCGGAGACTCTAAGTGATTTTAAAAAGGGAAGGAAACTATTAACCTGAGGAAGGACATTTTCTAAAGGTTAACAGATTAGTGGGCTTTTGTGTGTAGTGGCTATTTGCTGGGTAAACGATTCAGGTGATTATTAATGCTGTTTGCGGAGGTAAGCACCCCTTGCTTATATTGAGGTTTAGTGATCTGAACAAGCCTTTAATGAGCTGGCATCATTTGTGCTACAGACAGGAATATTACTTTAAATCAAGGAGATGGTGAGGAGAGAGTTTGCTTTTGGCTAATGAAAACTCCCTGGGTGCAGAGAATACCATAGAGACTGAGGCCCTGTCCACACAAACATGGGTATTTTCAAAAAGCACTTGTTTCTACGTGCTTTTGCTGTTTGGCCACACAAAAACAGAGGATCAGGTGACAGAAAACAACGATTTTTCAAAACTTTGAGTACAGTGTGCCTGTATGAACAAGTTTTGCGTCATAATGTCAGCTTGCACACTTTTTTCTCTTTAAAGATTGTCCAACATGGCTGAGTTTACACCAAATGTGGAAGATGTGGAACATCTATGGCAAACGGATAGCATATTTTGCATTGTTCAACCACGGGATGGTAATTTGATGCTGTTCTCACACTTGCATTGACTTGTATGCAATTTACTCACAAATATACTTAATTCCATGTATGAAGCCAGTATAAAAGTGTCATTATCCCACGGTGCATCTTTGCATTGTCATGTAGATTGAGTATTTATTTATTTATTTATTTATTTATTTATTTATTTATTTATTTATTTATTTATTTATTTATTTATTTATTTATTTTTATGAAAGCGGTGAAAACTGCTTATAAAAAAGACTTGTGTATGTTTGGACATGGCATGAAAGTGTAGAAAATACATCACATTCATACAATATTAAAACTGAAGTAGCAATTATATTGACATACATTAATATATACAAATACGCAATGTCTTTCAGTATAAAGTTATTACATTGCCTTATTTTTAATTGTTCCTACTGTAAACAGTGTCATGGCAGAGCACCAAACTTTCTGTACTCTTAGAAAAAAAAAATTACATGGTGGTACAAATAATGTTCCTTAAACAACAGTTTTGTACTTTTGTAAAAATTGTACCTTATATGGTACAGAAAAAAAACCCTCTTATGATACTGTTCTGTACCTTTTACGGTACAATTGAAGTAAAGGTACACAATTGTTCTTATAAAAAAGTTACATAAGTTTTGGACCAATCCTTCTTTATGACAATATCAATGAAAATAAATATTACTGTTAAGGCAAAGTTATTTTATGAATAATTTTCAAATTCAAACATGAATTAATCTTTAAAAGCATATGTTTAAATAAACTCACGCACATTAATTATTAAGTTCTATAAAACAAAACAACTGCTAAAAGAAAAGTATACCTTCTTTGGAACAACGTTTTTTTTCTGAGAGTATAGTATGGCAAAAACTGCCATTGCTGAGGCACATTTTGTTTTTATCCTGTGTTTTAGCAACGTCAGTTTTTACATACCATAAGCAAGCAGCTATTTAAAATTGTAATACATGTGTAGCAATTTAACTTTTTTTACATTTAATAAATGCTGCCTTGATGAAAAAAAAAAAAAAAAACTGACCCCAAACTTTTGACTGGTTGTGTATGTTTATAATTTGCTTCATAACAGCCTAAATATGACAATGTTTACAACTAATTTTCAATATGTTTTCAACCAGTTTCAGTAGACTGCCAACAAAAATACACCGGCAACAAAACTCTACACATCTGCTGTACACTTAAGCACTGTGGATGCTATTAATATGGCAACCAAAATAAGTACTGATCAATTGGTTTGCATCTCAAAGGCACTGAAAACATGGTCTCCTAACTTGTAACTGACACAAATCTCTCCTGTATAAAATTTGCTGTTATTTCTGTGGATTTCTTTGAAGCTATGTGTCCATATTCAGAGCTTCAATCAGACTTCACGAGAACATGTCTTTGAAAGTTTCTGTAATGCAATTTGAAATAGCAACGGTTTTAGGAATTCTATGAATTCCAAAGCTTCCAAGGGTCGCCCAGACGGACATAGACAGTGTGCAAGCCAGCTAATAAGCATGAGAGCTGGAAAAATAAAACAGGCAAAACAAAGACATGCCCTCCAGTGAGAGACTGCTGGACTCAAAGAGATGTGTGTATGTTTTTTATTTATTTATTTATTCTTTCAGGCTTGGAAAAGGACTGAAATTTGTCTGTTCCCCTGTTATTTAGTCCGAGGGGCTTTCATTAAAATAACAAACATTGACTTTGGAAAAGCCATGAAAAGAGTAATGACTTTGAGACCAAGAGTGGAGCATGTGCGTGCTCAGGCCGGGGGTGACCATCAGTTAACACGGACTAAGATGGGAAACGCTCGCTCTGGATTTTAATTATCTCACCCTCCCTGCAAAGTTTACTATTTGTAGAGCCGAATACATCCTGCTGCTTGAGCTGTACACACAGAACAAAAAATAAGATCTTTTGTTTACTTTAAGGAAAAGACTAGTCTGACATTTCCCCTTCACGTACGCCTCGCTGGAAGTGTCTCTTTCAACCTTCTGATATTTATATTCCTGCGCTAACGCCATTTCCCAGCATCCTTATCTTCTGGTCCTGTCAGAGCTTCAGCCGGCCAGGGGTTCATAGCTGTCTGGTTGATACGTTTCCCAACTTTATTTCAGGAAAGAGAGGCAGACAGCATGGATAGAAACCTCCCCAAACTAGCTCCCTTATTAGACCCCATACGTTTGGACGATGTCTCAATGAAAGTACATGCCATGTCCTGAAATAGTCACATACTGTATTATGCTTTGCCCAATTCAGCTGTGCCACTTTGCATGTGCTATTTTAGTGAAAAAAAGAGATGTTTTATTTATGAACCACCCACATTCAAAGCAAGAACTAAATGTACTGAATAGTATTGTGTGATTTTTTTATTAAGTTGCTGCAATTATTTTTGTCCACTCAAATTAAAAATACAATGGAGCTTATTGCCTCCAAAGTTTAATAATAATAATAAATTGTCAATAGCAGGGCAGTAACCCCTAAAGCATTGAAAATTATTGCTCTGCTAGACTCAATTATGCAGATATTTGATTGCTATTAGCATGACAAAACATGATTAAAAAATATACAATCTAGGCTGGTTCCCCACAGCCTAATAGAACTCACCAATGTCAAAATGACTGAGATGGACCATCAAATGAAGGTAGGCATTTGGTTTAAAAAAAAAAAAAAATAGGAAAGTGGGTGAGTCCAGCTTTGTTTAGGTGGGGGTGTTAATTGGCGAAAGAGGGATAAAGGTTTAAAAAGGCTTTAAAAGGCTTAACTAGGTTAATTAGGTTAACTAGGCAGGTTAGGGTAATTAGGCAAGTTATTGTATAACGATGGTTTGTTCTGTAGAATATCAGAAAAAAATAGCTTAAAAGGGCTAATAATATTGACCATAAAATGTTTTTTTTTTTTTTTTTTTAAACTGAGTAAAAACTAATTTTACTCTAGCCGAAATAAAACAAAAAAAATACTTTCTCTGGAAGAAGAAAATATTATCAGACATACTGTGAAAAATTCCTTGTTCTGTTAAACATTATTTGGCAAATATAAAAAATAAAAATAAAAAATTCTAAGGTGGGCTAATAATTCAACTGTATATGTCTGTCAACATCTCAAAAACTGTTTTGGTGTTCCGTGAACCTTCAACCATTTATCCATTTTTCCAAAACTCAATAATAAATGTTTGCATATTTTGAATGCTAATATTAATCAATTGATTAATATTCTGATCAATTCGTTGTCAATAGTGTACTATCTGCTACAAAATGTAACTAAACAGCAGCGTTTTTTTATTTATTTATTTATTTATAGCATCTCTGGGAAACATCCACACACACATTCACACACACATTTACACACACTTCGGGCAATTAAGCCTACCCATCTCACCTGTACTGCATGTCTTTGGACTGTGGGGGAAACCAGAGCGTACATGCAAACTTCTCACAGAAACGCCATCTGAGCCAAGGTTCGAATCAGCCACCCAGTGACCTTCTGGCTGTGAGGCGACAGCACTACCTACTGCGCCACTAAGTCACCTTCACTGTACTCAGGAAATGTATACTCAGTATGTTTTTCTACAGTATACTGTAAAACCCAACAGACAACTTTATCAAATAAAATGAGTGTAGTTAACCTTTTACTGAAAGCTATTTCTACTCATTTGAAAAGAGTTTTGAACTCTTAACTCTTAACTCAAAAGTAATGAGTTATTTAAATACATCATTACTTAAATTTAAATGAGTTCACAATACTCATAGAGTTTAGTTTTTTAGCTCAAATGGTTTGTAGCAATTAGTTTCCTCAAAGGGTTTGAATTGTTGTCTTAACTTAATGGGTTTTACAGTACTGATTTGAGTTTGAGTTCTCTTCATTTATTGGGTTTTACTGTGCTCAAATTAATTTGTTTACTTAAATGCATTAAGTTCACAGTACTCAATAGAATTAGTTTTTGAACTTAAATGGTTTGTTGTAAACAGTTTCCTAAAATGCTTTGAGTAACCTTAATGTTTTGGGTTTTACAGTGTAGGAATAGTTTCTCCAATAAATCTCATATGAAAATGAATAGCTGTGACAATATATAACCAATTACCAAAACAACACTTGTTAATTTAGGGTGATTAAAAATGTTATACATTGTTCTTGTTTTTTGTTTGCTCTGTGGGTTCTGTCTGACCTGTGTTTGTTTGTGCATCTCAAATAACTTCTCATTGTTCATCTTATTACATAGGTTACTGGTTGAATTATTTCCAATATATTCATACAATATCTGAATAATTTTATGATGCACAAAAAAAAAATCTCATATTCAACAGATAAATTGTCAAATAGTTTTGTGGAAATTATGTTATGTTTCTAAAGCAATACAACAACCTTGAAAATAATTTGAAAGTTTAAGCATGGCCTCCCAATTAAAGTGATTTTCCTTCCCATTAATGTTAAACCAGCTGGCTTGTTTTCGTTGTAGCACTGCTAAGAGCTTGAAAAATCCTTTTCTCCCATCAAACTGTCTCTGTCTCTCCTCAAATCTGTCTTATCGATCAGCGTATCGAGCTCTGAGCGTTCTATTTCGTCCGCACAGAAGCTCACCTAATATAATCCCATTGATCGTCAGCTAAAGTCAGCGTGTTCGACATCAAACAAGTTCACATATGCTGGGAGGTTGGAATATTGCAAAGTTTATTCTTCTCAGCGTGTTTACTTGCGTCAGGAAAATTTCCACCTACGCGCAAACCCAAAACGAATCACACTGAAGTTGTTACCAGATAAACAGCAATCACGGCCGGACAAAAGAGGTGATAATTGCAGCCGAGTCCATCAAAACACATATCAATGGCGTTTGAATGAGTCTTATCTGCCGAAAGATTTCAACGTATCTGATAATTGCAGAAACAAAGCATCTTTTGTCTTTTAATTGGGCCGCTGTGTGGGTCTGGGAAGAGAGACTCAATCAGCAGGCCATCGAGAGACTCATCCTACGTGCTGTCAGTCAAACGCTCCTCTACACCATAAAACGGCCAGATTAAATTGCCTTCTCTGCTGCGAAGAATTAGGGTGGGCTGAAATTGTATTTTTTCCCCCTCGTATTAAAGGCTCCAAAGAGAGAATTGATCTTCAGTGAAATAACTTAGGCTGCGAGAGATGGAATTGCAGGAAACCGGATTTTTATGAAAAATGCCTCCCGCCTTCATGGGTGTCAACAGATATTAGTTATGACGCTGGGGAATAAGGCGCTCTTCTGACTTGCATATTTAAACGCTGCGGCCATAAACGCAAACATTTTGTTTTATGATATGCATCTGACGTGCAGTCCAAACATATTTACATGAAGAAAACCATTTGATTTCTCAAAAACAATACCACTAGGTGCCGTACATTTCTTGAAAATTCATTTTATGAAAAATCATTTTAACATGCACTACAAAAAAAAAATCTGTTTATTTAACAAGTTCATTCTGTGATTCAACAGATTTTTCCATTTATTCAAGGTTATGAAGCGCATTTTGGGACGTTGACCTCTCTTGAGTTGACTTTTGATGTTGTAAATTGAACTCTGCAGTTTAACAAAGTAGATTTTTTAGTAATCAAAGCAATATATTCTAAAAGGAAAAATATGTAGATCTTTAAGTCTATAAAACAACACTGGCAGTTTATTACCCAGTTTTTGTACTGTAATTTACAACACCACCCCAAACAATATATCTATAATATACTATGAAATACACTCACCGGCCACTTTATTAGATACACTGTCCAACTGCACATTAACGTAAATTTCTAATCAGCCAATGCCCTGGCAGCAACTCAATGCCTTTAGGCATGTAGACATGATCAAGACGATCTGCTGTAGTTTAAACCCAGCATCAGAATGGGGAAGAAAGGTGATTTAAGTGACTTTGAACATGGGGTTGGTGCCAGACAGGCTGGTCTGAGTATTTCAGAAACGGCTGATCTACTGGGATTTTCACGCATAACCATCTCTAGGGTTTACAGAGAATAGTCAAAAAAAGAAAAAAATATCCAGTGAGCAGCAGGTCTATAGGGAAACAAACGTCTTGTTGATGCCGGGGTTCAGAGGAGAATGGCCAGACTGGTTCTAGCTGATAGAAAGGCAATAGTAACTTATATAATAACTCGTTAAAACTGAGGTATGCAGAAGAGCATCTCTTATTCCACAACATGTCTAACCTTGAGGTGGATCGGCTGCAGCATCAGAAGACCCCATTGGCTGTGAGTCCTAGAACAGTAAAATGAGATTACAAATCCCACAGGCTCACCAAAATTATACAATGTTGCCTGGTCTGATGAGTCCCAATTTCTGTTGCGACATTTGGATGGTAGGGTCAGAATTTGGCGTCAACAACATAAAATCAAGGATCCATTCTGTCTTGTATCAATGTTTCAGGCTGCTGGTGGTGGTGTAATGGTGTGAGGGATATTTTCTCACACACTTTGGCTCATTAGTACCAACTGAGCATCATGTCAACACCACAGCCTACCTGAGTATTGTTGCTGACCATGTCCATCCCTTTATGACCACAGTGTACCTATCTTCTCATGACTACTTCCAGTAGGATAACTCACCATGTCATAATGCGCAAATCATCCCAGACTGTTTTTTTTAAACATGACAATGAGTTCACTGTACTCAAATGGCCTCAACAGTCACCAGATTTCTATTTAATTGAGCACCTTTGGAATGTGGTGGAACGGGAGATCTGCATCACGGATGTTCAGCCAACAAATCTCCAGCAACTGCATGATGTTGTCATGTCAATATGGACCAAAATCTCGAAGTAATATTTCTAGTACCTTATTGAATCTACGCCACAAAGGATCAAGGCAGTTCTGAAGGCAAAAGGGGGTCCAACCCGGTACTAGTAAGATGTACCTAAGCGACCGCTGAATGTACTTTAAAAGTCAACCTCAATGTGTTTGTAAGATTCTTCATA
Source organism: Danio rerio (assembly GCF_052040795.2). Classification (NCBI taxonomy): domain Eukaryota; kingdom Metazoa; phylum Chordata; class Actinopteri; order Cypriniformes; family Danionidae; genus Danio; species Danio rerio. The sequence goes on along the minus strand of NC_141039.2, from coordinate 17,538,026 downwards.
ATATTTAATCTGTGATCAACAGGAAAAAAGAAATCCAAACACCTTTTTGACAAGTGAAATGTAAAATGTAATGTAAAAGTAAATGATAACATAATTGCCAGTTTTGGTTAAACTAACCCTTATACAAATATTTACAAGTAAGGGACAGAATCTAAAATTGTGTAAAATGCTTTCACTAATATGAAAATAATAATTATATAAAGTATTATTCATTAACTAATTAATTCATTCATTCATTTATTCATTCATTCATTCATTCATTCATTCATTCATTCATTTAATATATTTGATTTGTTTTCATTTATTTTTATGTTCTGTAAATGCTAATGAATACATGTCTTTTTGTACTACCGACTCTTTTTACATGAAGTATAGCAGCTATTTTTGATTAGGCATTAAAAAACACCCTCATGAGAATAAATGCTTTGAACTCTTATGCAGGATATAATTTGAATTGCACACTAGATTCGCCATCAGTTCATTCATTTATTTTTTAGTTATTTTTTTTCTGTTTATGAAAATCCAAACAACATTTAACCTTCCGCTTCCACCTCTAAACAATTACTAACAGAACACTTTCCTCCGAGCCATTTCATTTGGAAATAACAGCTTTCCTTTCAATTTGGAGAACTATACTTCATTAAGCATAATCAGACTTTTAAAAGACAAACACACAGTGCCCGCACACACACACACTCACACAGGCACGCATGCAGTAGCTGATGAAAATGGCAATGCATTCTGAAGCTTTAATTACCGGCTGTGACACGGCACAAAAAAGACTAAATAAGACATGTCAGTTGTACTCAAAACTCAGCTCCATAGCCTTTATGGTCTTGACACTTCACTGAGGAAATTACAATATTCACCATAATTTCAGAAATTGCACAGCAATAAAAATCTGCTTAAGGTCTGCTAGAGCTGTCACAATTTTAAGACGTTCACAAATGGTTGATTATGCATTACGGTTATTTGTTCCCTACGTGGCTGATTCTCTGGTGACAGACCATTTAATGACTGCCTGCTTCCTGTCAAAATTCAAATGTAATTTTTTAGTCAGACACAAACAGATAGTTGTAATACAATATGCTTTATAATTATTATTATTTTCAAATGGCATTTTTACATAAAAAAACTTTATGTTAGCCCTTGGTAATCTTGAAGTGCCATTTTTCTGACGGTAATAATAAAGTTGGTTATATCAACATGCCATTTATTTTTGTAAACAAACTCTTGTCAAGTGATTTATTGAAAGAAAGAAAAAACAACCTCCTTGCACCCTGACAGTTGACTGCCAGGCAGATGTCATATTAAAAAAAGTTTTGCTTTGTGTGTGAAACGAGTTGAGGTTTTTTGGTTAAATATCTGAAAAATAAGTCTGTTTCACATTATTGTTTGTTTTGTTTTGTTTTTTATAGCCTAAAAAAAGTTGTTGCTTTACAAGTCACTAAAGATGATGTCTGAGATATTACATTTAATCACACATAAGCAAAGCATTTACTCCTCTTTAGTTCTCTTTTGTACAGTTTGGTTTGGTACGCTTTTATGGTCGTTTCCACTGTCAAAAGGCGTACTGATCCGAACCGTACCGTACCGTACCACTTTTTCTGCACCCTTTCAAAAGGGTACCAAACACGAGGAAATGTACCAAAAGGCAGAGCTAGATGCGCAGCTGAACGCTATTAGTTTACAGAGATACATCATTCGCTTACGCAACAAGCCAGAAAGAAAAAAAAAAAAAAAAACGCCATGTTTAAAATACACACACAGCCAAGAGATTACAACAGAATTATATATCCGTGCTCAAACAAACCTTGTCGTCGTCTTGATGAACAGCCACAAAGCCATGGAGTAGAGCAGAATCTACCCTGTGCCTTGTAGTTTTTACGAGCCAGTCTGAAGCACAAGCGTTTTCGATTTCTTCCTTGCGTTTGCCGTGCATTTATATCTGATATAACAAACTTCTTGAGCTGATGATAATAACGTGCGCTTGATTAATGACGTGCTTTTGAAACCCGATCCTATCAGAAACTGACAAACGCTGACAAACTAACAAATGGGATTGAAGCACGAAAAAACAAAGGAGAAGCCGGAAAAAAAGGGGCACATTATATCTTCAGCAAACGTGAACAAACTGCCTTGGTTTAATTTTTATAATCACCTTTTGGACTAATGTGAACTGGGAATGTCAGAATTACTTTCTAACAGAGGCTACATGTACTGTTGAAGATTACAGACACAGATAAGAGGTTTTTACTGATTGTGGGATATATTTTGTGTTGTTTTTGAACCTAAATAAGGAACTAAACGTCTGCTGTGAGTGTAGTTTTTCTGTAGTTGGTAACATATCGGAAACTTTCAGGGGTTGTATGTGTTCATATATGTTAATTTATTTATTTAATATAATTACAGACATTACAGTAGGCTATTTCGCACTGTCATTGATCTGCAGTCATAATCAAATCCTGTTCATAGAAAAGTTAGTAATAAACATTTATACACAAGTATTTATGTGTGTAAAGCGTTTGTTTTGTGAGAAGTGCTTTTCATATGATATGTGAACAACCTGGTCAGCTTTATTTCCTCGTGCGAGAATGATGCGACTGAAACTTTCTGTCATACAGCATGCCCACCAAAAGGGTACCCTTGGTAGTGGAAATGCAAGCCTGATAAAAGTGATCCGTACCGACCCGAACCGTACCATACTGTACCAGTCAGTGGAAATGAGCCATTTGACAGTCTCAATGCATTTAAAATCATGCTCTTGCAAACTATTCAAACTCTCAAGGATTTTTTTTCAGAAGATTCATGACAGTGAGACTGAAGCCTTGTGAATGTGGTGTAGCTAATGTATTTAAAATGTAAATTGTATTAACAATTGTATTTTGCCAAACAAAAAGTCTAATAATTGGTTGTCAATAGCATGGCAAACAAAATGACCATCAATCAAATGCTCATATTGATTAACTTGCAGCTAGTAGGAGTATGTCTTCAGCAGTGCTGGGTAAGTTACTCTAAAAAAGCATAATTTAAAAAATGTATTATTAAAAAAATAAATACAAAATTTGACCCTTTATATCTGAGACAAATACGAATAAAAATGTTACAAATGTATTTTTTGTAATGTACAAAAGTAAAAAAAAAAAACATTCACAAGGCATTCAGTCAGATAACAGTCAACGCAATGATATAATATTTTAAAAATATCATATTGATAAAAATGTCTGACTAAATTTAATGTTCCTTGAGCATGTTTGGTCATCTTGAATCTGATCACTCCATGCATTCAGCCTTTTAAGTCTATTGATTGTACAATCACTTTAAATTTTTAAGTTGTGTGTGTGTTAACAACAATCATAACAATGAGCTCTATTTTAACAATCTAGGTGCAAAGTCAAAAGTGCATGTCACAAACGTGTCTAAATCCACTTTTGCTATTTTACAGAAAAAAAAAATATGCTCATGCCCTGGTGCAAGGTCTAAGAGGGTTGTGCTTATTCTCTTAATGATTTATGAGTGTGTTTTGAAGATAGCTTGCATTAAACCAATCAAAGTCTCATCTCCCATTCCCCTTAAGAGTCAGTCGCATCACACCATGGTGCATTTGCTATTCACATGGCAGACTTTCTAAGTGGAAAAACTGAACGCTACCGAGAAAACAGTTAAACAGAACATCTGCAGCACGAGGATATAGAACGAGCCTCCTCCATTCGGCCTCTTTATTTTTATTCCTTTTTTTTATTCTTTATTTTTGGTGTATAAGGAAACTGTGATGTACGCGGCTCAAAACTTAAAAATTAGGCTTGCACTAATTGTGCCAAACATGTCTTGCGCCTTGATGATAGGGCACAATGTGTTGGTCACAGAGCACATTTTCTCCAATGATGTGCAACAAACTTAAAGATTGGCCTATAAAATGACATCATCAATGGATCACTCAATGCACCACAGGTGGTCTAACTAGAGAATAACTTTGAACCAAAGACTCTTATCAACTCACATTTTCTCTGAAACTGTCTAGTTTCAGCATGACTGACTCGCAGTGACTTAAAAGGCGGATTTTTGTTCATTATTCAAATGACCGTCCATTTTAGCAAGACTCATACTAATGGCAGAAAACAGCCCATCATTATCACTTCACTTATTACCCACAGATCCTCTCCACCCCCCATACACCCGACAACCTGGGTATCAATTATTCTGACAAGACCAATCATCTCATGTCAGTCCAGCTCTTGTTGTCTCTCTCAGTTTAATCCCTTCCAGAAATAGCCATAGTGCCACAGGCACAATCAAGGTACAGTCTCACAAAGTAGCTATTTTCCATCCACCTATTTTTATTAGCATTTTGTATATTGCATGAAAAAATGCTGAATGAAAACGCCAATATGTGCATAAATTGTGAAAATGAGCATAAAAAATGTAGAATCAACTTATTTTTATCCTATAAGAAAAAAGGTATGCATAAACTACAATGGAAACACATTAAGGAATAAATTTCAGCATGCGCATTAAAACAGTTGTGATTTCGTTTTAACATATGTGATAACAAAATTGGTGCAAAAGGAATCATTAATGGAAAAGCCAGGGGAAAGATCACATTGTAAAATAGCTAAAATGCTGTTTTTGGTCATTCTAACATTGCCTTAGCCAAAGTCCATCATCAAAGAAGTTAAGTATTATTACCTTCCAGAGTTGAGTGGCTGCACAAGTGAAGTTTATTTATAAACTAATTTCGAGAGGAGCACATGCTTATGACTGATAACGGCTGGTCCCGCATTTACTAACACACAATTCACCAATCAGATAATTCCTAACTCACTATAAACAACCAGAGTTTCTTCCTTCATATCAGTTATCTTCGCCTTGAAGCCTTCGCCCTTCCATCCCTACTCCTTCACCTTTCCCTTTATATAGTCATCCAGTGGTCAGCACTGTTGCCTCAGCAAGAATGTCACTGGTTCAAATCCTTAAGAGGCCAGTTAACATTTCTGTGCAGAGTTTGATGTTCTCCCCGTGCTCGTGTGGGTTTCCCCCTAGTTCTACGGTTTCCTCCCACAGTTCAAAAACATGTGTTATAAGTGAATGGATCAATTTAAATTAGCACTATAGTCAAGCTCTTAACCAGTAGTTTATCTATCTAGCAATTAATAATCTGTCATCAGCTCTAAATAAGGGGGGAGTTCTCGAGACCTACCTGAGCTTAAACTCCCCTCTCACCTTGCAAATGGGAGGAAGCCCTGGGCTCGAGGATCTTATAAGCTTAGGGCTCTCTCCCAGGACAGCATGCCAAACTTACTTTATAATCAATCATCAGCTAAGTGTGAACTCTTAAAAGACTAGTCTCGAGCCTTCAAAAGGCCTTGCGCATCTATTGTCTTTCGTCTTCATCTTTAGAGGCACAAGTAATTTATTATACAAGAAAAATGTCCATGTGGCTTCTTTTAATGCTGCATATTCCATTTTCTTTTTAATATTTGATGCTTTGAGTATATTTTTTGATATCTTTGACTCACTGAATATAAACTGTGCTTGATTCGCAAATGCTTTATATATGCAATGTTCCATTTTTGTGCATAAATCTAATTTATATTTTTAAGTGAAGACATACAGTGTTACAGCTAATATATGTGGTGAATACATAATAATAAAAGTTTAAAGCAATATGTTTGCTACTTGGGTGGCACTGTGGCTCAGTGGTTAGCACTGTTGCCTTACACCAAGAAAATCGCTGATTCGAGCCACAGCTGGGTCAGTTGATGTTTCTTTGAGGAGTTTGCATGTTCTACCTGTGTTTGCATGGATTTCCTCTGGGTGCTCTGGTTTCCCCCATAGTCCAAAGACACAAAGGGACTAAGTTGAAGGAAAATGAATGAAGGAATGTTTGCTACTCATGGATTTTTTTTTCTTATTAGTTAAGTAAAATCACTCTCCATTGAGACAACCCCATTTTCCTTTTATTCGATGCATTCAAAATAATGAGAATTCTTTCATTGCAGAATTGTAAGGCTCAGGCCTGCCATCTTCATTTCAGTCTGTTCTCGCAGGGAACAGATTCTCTCATTGAGTGCATGATTCAATGTGACTAGATTATTTTACTTCAACAATTTATTATTTTTTTAAAGCTAATTAATTAAACTAAAAAGTTATTTGCATTACATTGTTTTAAAAGTAGCTAAATATTCTTGCTTTATTTTTTAAAGTTATTACTGTACCTGTTTCTTTGTTATATTACCCCCATATTGTTATGTTACCTCCAACAATGAACATACAGTACTGTATAAAGCTAATGTGGGCATTCCAAATGATACTGTATGGTTTTGCTGGTAGGCAGAGGTCCTTTTGTTTGCCTCCGGATGGTAGAATATGTATCGATGCATTCTGTGTACTATAAACAACACATAAGTTTGCAGTACCTCAGGACAAGATGCTAATGACTTCAGAGACTCTCTATAGGTGTTTGAGTATTTCTCAAAGACTTCACATGAAGCACACAATTCCATCATTATCTGCTCATTATTGTACTGCTGTTGCCTCAGGCCATGCGGGAGAGCTAATAGATGAACTTAATGATTCAAAATGGAGTCAGAGAGAACATTTTGCACTACCTTTAAAGTTTAACAGCCTGTGCAGTAAGCTCTCAATGCTTTTGCTTTTAAATATGTCACGGCACAATCTGCAATCGGTCATGTGACAACACATGGCGTTTGATGTCAGTGATGTCAAACCTGGTGCAATGTGGCCAAAAGCAACGTTTTTGATTTGGAATTAAACTGTGAATTCGATTTTTGAGCTCCATCAGAGGGGAAACTATTGCTGAGTGACCCATTCCTCACAGGAAGCTGTCAAAAGCTCTATACTTTAGGTCGTCTGAGAGAAGTGTGGACTACTTTTATGTTCTTTTTGGAGATTGGCAAAATAAATCACTATCAACTTTTGTTGTATAGAAACAACTCATCTAATATTTTGCATTTTATTAAATGAAAATTGGTTGGCATAACGTTCGAGGTTACTAAAGTAACCCTTCGTTCCCCGAGGAGGGGAACGGAAGCACTATAAGTGGATTTGATTGTAAAATCCACGCATTGGGGAGGTTCGGTTCAGAAGCTACTCGTCTGAAAGAGTATTGAACGGGCCAATTAAGAATGAATTGGCAGCGCAAGCCTGCGCAGGTGAGCGGCATAAGCAATCAACTGAGTATATAAGCTCACCTGGCGCCAGCAGACGCTATCCTTTTTAAGCTGAAGAGACTTTCAACAGCTAAGGGACAGTCATTATGGCGACGGAGTATAGTGCTTCCGTTCCCCTCCTCGGGGAACGAAGGGTTACTTTAGTAACCTCGAACGTTCCCCTTCGGGGGGAACTTCAGCACTATAAGTGGATTTGATTGTAAAATCCACGCATTGGGAGCCCATTGAAAGCGCCATAATGACTGCACCTTACCAACACCCCCGATGAGGAGATAGTCAAGCAAGCGTGACGCACCCACATCATGGGGGGCGCGGTCCTCCAACGTGTCCCTGGCCCTAATTTATCCTACTTCAACAGAAGTTTTACGGATTTATATATATTTTTTGGGAAGTCGTGAGCATCTAGATAATTCTAGGAAAATACGACAGTACGTTGGGAAGCGTGCAATCCCGATAGGGAGGACGCTGCGGAGGCCATCCGTTACCCAAGGGGGGATAGATGGCAGAATTTACATATGGACTAGCCCTAAAAAGGGGGAGTACGCATAGCAAAAGAGTGGTTAGCGGGGAGGGAAGACACGGGTCCGCCCAGGGGGGGGGACTTAACCGTGGCTGAATAAGCATATGGGATCGCCTAGTGGGGACCACACATAGCAGGCACCTTTACCCAAAACGCGGGCTGACCAGCGGGCAGACCTACAACGTAGTGGGCCAGCAAGTGACTCCTCCGCTGAGTCAGTGCTGGGGGCCACGGAGGAATCTGCAGGGCTCACCTGACGGGGAACTTTACTGACAGATAAAAAGGCGCACGTATCTCCGTGTTAGGGAAAATGGCGCAGCAAGCGTGTTTCAACACCCTACCGAATTGTTCCCTCAATCACCAAGGGTTACCTAATACCCTTGAGGAAACCGGCTCCACTCGCAGATTGTAAAACCTTGCAAATGTGTTGGGTGTCACCCAGCCCGCAGCTCTACAGATGTCTGTTAGAGGGGCGCCGCGTGCGCGCGCTCGAGAGGATGCGAAGCTCCGAGTGGAGTGCGCACGCGCTCTCGGGGGACGCGGCTCATCTCGGCTCTGATAGTGAAAGAAAGGCATCCACAATCTAGTGGGAACTTATTTCGGTACGGCACTTCCCTGCTGCCGACCGCTATAACAGACGAAGAGCTGCTCAGATGATCTAAACTCTGAGTGCGGTCCAGATAATACGCAAAACGCGAACTGGACAATAAATAAGGGCTGGGTCTGCCTCCTCCGAGGGCAGCGCTTGCAGGCTCACTACCTCGTATTAAAACGGAGTGGTAGGAACCTTGGGCACATATCGCGGGCGGGGTCTCAGGACGTGAGAGAAGCCAGCCCAATTACAGGCACGAGTCACTGACCGAAAAATGCCTCCGGGTCCCCGACCCTCTAATCGATATCAACGCGACCAGCAGAGCTGTCTTCAGGGACAGAAATATACTGAGTCGAGGATCGAAGGGATCTGACACGGCTTGTGTAGCGAGGGCGAGATCCTAAGAGGGCATGAGAGGGGGCGGGGTGGATTAATTCGCTTAACGCCCCTGAGGAACCGGATGATGAGGTTATGCGTTCCCACGGTGCTGCCAGCCACCGCGTTATGAGAGCGGAGATGGCAGCCACGTAACCTTGAGTGTGGAGGGCGACAGCCTGCTCTCCAACTTCTCTCGGCGTAAAGAAAGCACAACGCTGATCTGGCAAATTACGGGGGTCTTCTCAGCGAGAGACACACCATTCAGTGAATAGACTTCACGTCAGGGCATAGGCGCGCTCGGGGAGGGGGCTCTAGCCCGAGTGACGGTATTAGCCACCGCAATCGGAGGTTACCTAAGTCTTCCTCGCGTCTAAAAATCTCCAAAGATCGGCGAGGGTGCCAGGTGGTGCCCTGTCCCTGAGAGAGTAGGTGCTCTCTCGAAGGGACTGCCAGGGGAGGGCTATCGCGAGGGAGAGCTCTGACATCCAGGTCCGGTTGAGCCAGAGGGGCGCAACCAGCAACCTGTTCCTCGTCCTCCCTGACCTTGCACAGTAACTGCGCGAGCAGGCTCACTGGGGGAAACGCGTATTGCGCGTGCCCCGAGGCCAGCTGTAAGCCAGTGCATCCGTGCCGAGAGCACTCGGTCAGGGAAAGAACAACTGGCAATGAGCGATCTCGGGGGAAGCAACAGATCGATCTGGGCTTCCCCGAATCGCGCCCATATCAGCTGAACAGACTCGGGGTGGAGTCTCCATTCTCCAGGACGCAAGGCTGCCGTGTGAGCGCATCGGCTGCACGGTTGAGCTTGCCTGAATATGAATGGCGTGCAGCAATTTCAGCCGCGGATGACTCCAGAGGAGCAGACGGCGGGCGAGCTGAGACATGCGGCGAGAGCGCATACCCCCTATACGGCTGATATACGCCACCGCCGCCGTACTGTCCGTCCTGACCAGCACGTGTTGCCGCTCCAACACCGGAAAAAAACGGTGGAGAGCGAGGAACACTGCCAACAGCTCCAGGCGATATGCCAATGCAACTGGTTACCTTTCCACAGGTCCGCAGCCGCATGCCCGCAACGCACAGCCCCCCAGCCCGTGTTGGAAGCGTCTGCTGAAACGACAACAAGACTGGACGCCTGTTCTAGAGACACCCAGGCCTGTAGGAACGAGGGGTCGCTCCAAGGGCTGAGGGCGCGGCGACACAGCGCAGTAACAGAGACTCGGTGTGCGCGCGCGTGCCATGCGCGTCTGGGGACTCGATCGTGAAGCCAGTGCTGAAGTGGTCTCATATAGAATAATCCGAGCGGCATGAAGCGGCTGCGGATGCCATATGCCCCAGGAGCCTCTGAAATAGTTTCAGTGGGACCACTATTTTACTGTCGAGCTCTCTCAGACAGTACAGCATCAGCTGAGCGCGCTCTCCGGAGAGGCGCGCTGCCATGGTGACCGAGTCCAGCTCCAGCCCGAGAGAAGAGATCCTCTGCACGGGGGCGAGTTTGCTCTTTTCTCGGTTGACCTGAAACCCCCACAGGTGGAAGTGCCAGAGCACTTTGTCTCTGTGCATAATCAACTCTGTGCATAATCAAAAGAGAGGGCAAATTCAGCCAGTCGTAAAGAAATTGAGTATGCAGATGCCCGCGAGCCGAAGGGGCGCTGAGGCACCCTCCGCGGGCTTGGTGAGGACCCGCGGAGACAGAGAGAGCCCGAAGGGGAGGGCTTTGTATTGCCAAGCTCGACCTTCAAACGCAAACCGCAGAAACTGTCGGTGGCGAGGAAGAGTGGAGACATGGAAATACGCGTCCATCAGGTCTAATGCTGCAGACCAACCCAGAGGACGAACGCACCGGAGGATGCGCTTCTGCGTGAGCATTCTGAACGGCAGCTTGTGCAGGCAGCGGTTCAAAACGCGCAGATCTAGGATTGGCCGTGACCCACCGCTCTTTTTGGGCACGATGAAGCGTGGGCTGTAAAACCCGCTCTCCATCTCGGCTGGAGGGAGCGGCTCGATTGCATCCTTCGCCAGGAGGACAGCAATCTCCTCTCGCAAGACAGGGGCGGACAGGGGGCTGACCCTGGTGAATACACACCCGTGACTTGGGGGGCCGTTTCGCGAACTGAATCGCATAGCCGAGTCTGATTGTGCGTATGAGCCACCGCGAAGAGCTGGCCCGCGCTAACCAGGCAGGCAGAGCTCTCGCTAATGGACTCATCGCTACAATCGCTGACGTACCAGCAGTGGGGCAGCGCGGAGTGGGTGTGCTGATCCGGGAAGCTCGCGGGTCCCACGGAAAAGCTGGAGGTGAGATATTTGCTCTCACTCCAAACCCGAGCTCCGGAGGGGAGGCTCGAGGGGTGGGAGAAAGGAGACCGTCCTCCCAGCGCTCGTGAGCCACTGGCGAAACGCACCGAATCTGCAAGCTAGAAAGCATAGCGTCCCAGACTGGCAGATTTCGGGCTGTCACATCTGGGGAAGTGAAAAGTGCCCTTTCATAATGTTTTCATGGCAGTAAAAAGTGCCGTTGGAAATGGGGCCCCGCCCTCCAGCGGGGAAAGAGCAAGTTCCCTCTTCTCCAGATGGCCTGTCCCAGGGGCGCTTCGCGGTCCGTTGCCGGACTTAGCGGCGTTCTGGGCAGGGGGGCTGCCTGCTTCCGAGGTGCCCGACGCGCTCGCTTCGCCTGAGGCGTGTGCGGGGGCGGAGCAGCTCTCGTAGGCGGGCGCCTTCGGCGAGGAGCAGGTATGAATGGCACGGCGGGCGGAGCGGGCTACGGACCGCCGATAAGACATCACCCACCAACTGCTCTCTCACCGCCTTGAATTCCTGGGTGAATTCACAGACAGTGTCGCCGAACCTGGCTGGGGATATGGGGAAGTCAAGAAAGCGGACTTTGTCGACTTTGCGCATATCAGCCAGGGGTGGCGCTCCTGGACCACTAATGTGGACATCGTCCTCCCCAACGCACACGCAGCGGACTCAGTAGTCCGAAGAGCTAAGTCGGCGGCGGTGCGAAGCTCGTAAGCCTGGGTTGGACCCACCCTCGTGCAGCTCGGCCAGCGCCTGCGCTTGGTAGCGCTGGTAGGTGGCTATCGCATGCAAGGCGGAAGCAGCCTGGCCCGCAGCTATGTAAGCTCTAGCTCCGAGGGAGGTAGATAACTTACAGGCTTTGGATGGGAGACGAGGCGAACCCGCCAAGAAGAGGCGCCGCGCAGATTTACCACCATCGCGCACTCAACCTGAGGAAACGCCACATACCCCCTGGCTGTTTCACCGTCAAGAGTGGTTAGGGTGGAGGAACACGCAGCACGAGCAGAAAAAAGTGCTTTACAAGACCGCGTGAGCCTACTGTGCACCTCCGGGAAGAAGGGAACGCCCCTCTAGTCGGTCCGGCCGCGGAGCTGGGGGATAAACCATCTCCAACCCACGGCCGAAGCAGCCCGGGAAAGCACGGCTAACATGTCCGTTTCAGGATCCGTAGTGACAGCGCTCACCAGCCCGAAGGGGGCGAGCGGGTCTGGATCATCGGACAATGAAAGCCCACCCTCCGATGCCGCGGTGGACATCTGGTCTCCGGTGTCATCGGGCGTAAGGGCTACCATCTGTTAGACGGATCGCTTCCCCCGCCCAAAGCTTGGATGGAGCGCTTAGAGGAGCGGGAGGTCCGCGGGCCCGTGGGCGACGGATTATCTCTCGCTGAAACCCTCAGATCTGCCCGAGTGCCCGCTGCAGAGCAGGGGACAACTGGGGTGGTTCGCCCTTTTGCAAAGGCTAACCGCGATCTTGCGCAACAGTCATGGCATCGCAATGACGACATGAACTGCCCGCGAGCAGCGCATTAACATGCTGGACCCCCAGACATGTAACACAGTGCCCGCGCCCATCATCCGAGGACAGGAAACCACCGCATCCAGAAACGCACAGTCGGAGCGCCGTCCTGATAAGGACGTGCTGCACGACTGTGTTGCTCTTTCTGTGAAGTTTGCAACTTTATACGCACCGCTCTGGAGGACCGGACCCAAAGAACGCCAGGCAAGGGAGAAACCCAGCTCGACCGTCTGCCACTGTGTGTACACACTCTGGACCGGGAGAATGCTCTCGTTCGCTCAGAATCGCTGGTCACAGCAGGAGGAACCCTCATCGACTCGATCAGAAAGTCTCTGAAGCGAAAAGGAAGGATAGCGTCTGCTGGCGCTCACCTGCGCAGGCTTGCGCTGCCAATTCATTCTTAATTGGCCCGTTCAATACTCTTTCAGACGAGTAGCTTCTGAACCGAACCTCCCCAATGCGTGGATTTTACAATCAAATCCACTTATAGTGCTGAAGTTCCCCCCGAAGGGGAACTAATATTTTTTCACTTGTTGAGACTGAAGTTTATTCAACTAAATAAAGATTTCTTAACTCATGCAAAAAGAAAGAAAAAAAGAAGGAAGGAAAGAAAGAAAGAAAGAAAGAAAGAAAGAAAGAAAGAAAGAAAGAAAGAAAGAAAGAAAGAAAGAAAGAAATGATACAATGGCAGTGTCAAAATCACCAGCGATCTAGTCCATACAGATTACTGGAGAATTACAAATTTGCCACCAAAATAACTACAAATCCTGCCATGCATCACATACTTACACCTGTTCCAGTTCTTGTTTGATTACACAGAGGCAGTTGGGAGCTGCTCAGGGATTGATTACATGGACTATACATAAAGCACACAAACAAACAGGTTGTGTTCGAAACCGCCTACTACTCAGTAGGTACTGCATTTGAATTTAAATGTCGGCTGTTAGAAAAGTGAGTTCTATACAGTACGAATGTGAGCAGTGTAATAAAATTCAAACGTAGTACATCCTCCATTTTATTATGGTCACATGACCTACACCCGTCAGTTGCGTTGCTTCACTCACATTCATGAATTATCTTGCGGGGCATCATGGGGTAGTGCAGTGTGCATGGCATGCACACTTTAGAATCTCACCGGAAGTAGTAGGTCATCCAGGTTCTTCTATGACCCTTGCATTGTTCTTGTTTATCCTTTTTGCTGCCCGAATAAAATACTTTGCCTGTGACCTTGACTATAATTCTGGATTTCCTGTACACATCTGTTTGTCCCTGTTTTGACCGTTGCCTGCCTGACCAATCTTCTAATAAACTGCACATGGATCCTCAACTCTATTGTCCAGCGTTCTTATGTTAAAGGCATAATTATATTATATTATTAATAAAATTCAAATTTTTGAGCAAAACTTACTAATTTTCTACATTAGTGTACCATGTTAAATAACATAAGCTAAAAATGGAAATGTTTATTTATTGAACACAATTAAAGTTTATTTTAACAATTTAATTTGTTGCTGCGGGGTGGCACAGTGGCTTAGTGGTTAACACTGTCGCCTCACAGCAGGAAGGTTGCTGGTTTGAGTGCTGGCTGGGCCAGTTGGCATTTCTTTGTGGTGTTTGCATGTTATCCCTGTGTTCGCGTAAGTTTCCAATAACATGCGGTATGGGTGAATTAGTTAAACTAAATCAGGGTTTTTCAAAGTCTAAGACAGTGGGCCTCCCTTTTGACACAACTTATCCATTGGCGCCCCCCTCCTCCCAAACACGCACGCACACACACACACACACACACACACACACACACACACACACACACACACACACACACACACACACACACACATATATATATATATATATATATATATATATATATATATATATATATATATACAGTATATATATAGACACAGACAGATGTCAGACGGTTAACTCACTTTTATCATCATTTGCATGAAAGTGCAATTATTTACAGAGTAATAAGTATTTTAATATAACGTTTTTAAAACTAGGATGATTGTTCAATATGAATAGAACAGATCCAAGAACTGTCCATCCCAGTCAAAACAGTCGAAGTTTAGCGGGTCTCATGCTGTCATTAGCCAAAATATCTTGACAAACCACACATAAAAGGTCGTGGTTCATCAGCTGGTCCTGTCCACGTAAATCCTAAACTCAAATACTGATCATCATATCGTCGTCTTTTGGGTTTAAGCCCTGAACTTGAAGGCTTTTGTGGCGAGGGGGCGTGGCCGAGAGCCGTGGGAACGGAGTGAGGCCACCGCGTAAGTGCATATAGCCTACTTGCGGTGCGCACTTGCCTCAGATCCCACGGAAGGAGCTCTGGATCATAAAAGGAGGAACGTGGGCAGAGGAAGCCGAGAGAGGACCGGACCCGGACATATTTTACTTTTGCTTTCAGTTTGACGGCAGTCTCCGTGAGGAGCTGCCGTCGCTGTCATTAATAAATCACTTTAAAACTGCTTCGGTTCTCCGCCTCCTTCTTCCCGGCGGCCAAAGGGCCGTGAACTTCATTACAGCTTTGAATCGGGGGGGTCTCAGAAACTGACCCATTGTACTAGCAGGCATATACCTGTATTGGCGGGCTTGCCAAACAGAAGCGAATTCACAGCTATGGCCTTCTGGGTAAAAAAGGTTTTCTTAAATTTGACGTATTATTTTTTTTGCTTTGTTTAATTAAAACGTTTAAATATAATAAAAAATACATATAATAATTAAACTTAATAATTATATTTTTATTATATTATATTTTTTTCCCGCGCCTCCCCTGACATGCTCTGGCGCCCCCCAGGGGAGGCGCGCCTCACACTTTGAAAACCCCTGAACTAAATTGACCATAGCGTACAGTATGTGTGTGAATGTGAGAGTGTATGGGTGTTTCCCAGTACTAGGTTGCAGCTGGAATGGCATATGCTTTGTAAAACATATGCTTGATAAGTTGGGGGTTCATTCCACTGTGGCGACCCCTGATGACTAAAGGGACAAAGCCGAAAAGAAAATAAATGAATGAATTGTTAATTACTGGCACCTTATTGTACAGTGTTAAATTATCAAATATTCCTCCAGTGCTACAGTAACATCATCCAACCTGAATTCCAAAACTTCCAAAGACATCCTTACACTCTTGCAATGCCTCAGGCTTTCAGTTTAATTAGGATTTATTTAAGCCTGTCTGATACACCATGTCAACTTAAAGTTAGTGGCAATTTTTTCCCCTCTTCTTTAACGTTTGACAAGCGAATGGCATCTCACCCTTCTCAACAACCTTCTAGCTCATGCTAAGATTTCAGTAATGATGTCCTGATGGAAATCACTACCTTTTTGTTTTTTGCTTTTTTTTTGGAACTGAAAATACATTCGTTAAGCACTGGGAATTGGGTAGTGAACAGTATAAATCTTAAATTGGATATTAAACAATTGCCTGACATTCTTGTTGTTTAGTGATATTTAAGTTTTGCTTCAATATTTTTATGTATAAGCTATAATAATAATAATTAATAATTAATAATAATTCCTTACATTTATATAGCGCTTTTCTGGGCACTCAAAGCGCTTTACACAGTGGGGGGAATCTCCTCATCTACCACCAGTGTGCAGCATCCACCTGGATGACGCGACGGCAGCCATTTTGCGCCAGACCGCACACCACACACCAGCTGATTGGTGGAGAGGAGACAGTGATGCAGCCAATTGAATATGGTTAGGAGGCCATGATGGACAAAAGCCAGTGGACAGATTTGGCCAGGATGCCGGGGTTAAACCCCTACTCTTTTCGAAGGACATCCTGGGATTTTTAACGACCACAGAGAGTCAGGACCTCGGTTTAACGTCTCATCCGAAAGACGGCGCTCACTGAGCAGTATAGTGTCCCCGTCACTATACTGGGGCATTAGGACCCACACAGACCGCAGGTTGGGCACCCCCTGCTGGCCTCACTAACACCACTTCCGGCAGCAACCAAGCTTTCCCATGTGGTCTCCCATCCAGGTACTGACCGGGCGCAGCCCTGCTTAGCTTCAGTGGGCAACCATGTGAGAGTTGCAGAGAGCTAGCTGCCGGCTAATACATGCATACATGCATACATATATACATGCATGTATGTATATATGTATGTATGCATGTATGTATGTATGTATGTATGTATGTATGTATGTATGTATGTATCTATGTATGTATGTTTGTATGTATGTATGTACAGTATGTATGTATGTATTGTGGCAGACCTGCCAGTGTGGTTTCAGGGTTGCCATTGGAAACGTCTCCCTCACCGTAATCATGACTTATAATGTGCTGATCAGGGATTTAAAGTCCAATGGATTTAAAAGTTTTGATTAAGCATTTTATTTATTTATTTTTTTACTGCTATCACTCTGGTGTTCAGGTAAATGCAGCGCAAATTTTAATTGGATGAACATTTTTTTTGGATGAACATTTTTTTTTTGTCTTATGACTTACCCAAAATATAAAAATACATATAAATACATGTAGATAATTTACTTTAGTCATTACTGTTGAAATGTGAGGAGATTTTCAACCAGCACAACAAAAAATGCTTCTGAAGACACTTACCTACTGCTCCTTTAATGTGGATAAAATATTGCAAATAAAGCTAATTTTGCAACTTGTTGGAGCGGAGAGCAGTAATCCTGATATTTGAACAGCTGTGAAACCAAAAGTGCCAGAACAAATGCTTGTCAAATGTTTCCGCCAGAGTTTGTGAGATTCCACAACACGGCTTTAAACAGGTAAAAGTTTCTTGTTCTGATGCGAAAAACAAACCTGCCATTAAAGCTTATTAACTCTGCCTCTTATTTCAATAATATATGCAATCCATTTCTCTAATCAACACACTACAAAGCGGCGTGAAGAGTGGCAGAAAAGAGCGAAGCAACAAGCCGAGAGGCTGAAAGCTTGTCTTATTACACCTTGACATCAAAGACAGCACTGCTTCCTCGCATCAACACAAATGAGCATCTCAATCTCGTCAGGAAACAAGGGGAAAATTGGCCCGTGCTAATGTGCCATTTAAATGCAAAGAGCAATTTCTGCAATACTTGTTGAGATTTTTTGCTTTTTTGCACCTGATCTTCAAAGGCGGCATGTCAAAGTTTTCAAGCTGGGTTGACGGGCTCTTGCAGAGGGGGGGCAGTGAAAAGATTGCAGTACCGCCTGTCTGTTTGAAGTCAAATTTTCACAACTGAAGACCAGAAACACTCCTGGTACACATCCAAAACATTTCTAGTTTTAATGATCAAGTATTTTATTTGACTTATTTCTATATTTTCAGTTGAGGGTGGGGGGTTGGACAGGGGTGCTCTCAATAAACAAAATTGATCACTTCAGCTTCAATAAGCATGTTCATAAGCATCTTTGAGGTTCTGCTGACATGGGCTTATGTGCTCTGTGCAAGCAGGTGTTCTTCTCTGAATGCAGTCTCTAACTTTATGAGTCATCAGAACCCTGTCTGTACTTCCATTGTGTCACAATGTCACATTGTGTTATTTGCATAAAGCTGACTTTAAGATCACCAACATGCTGCTGCATGTCAGTGGAAATCACTCAGTGAAGTTTTAGTTTGGTTTAATTGATTTATAAAGCATTTTGTAATCAGCTGGGGGCTGACCAAAGTGCTCTACATAAAAAAATGATAATAAAATAAAAAAAACTACATAAGATTCAGATATAGAAATAACAATAGACTGCTCAATATAGCACGAGAAGACAAATTTCAACATGAAAATAAACAAATCAATACTGATAAAAATGCAAAAAAAAAAAAAAAAACTTCTTTTTTATACCAATTATAGGTTTCAGTAAATTACCTGAATGCTTAGAAACATGTAAATGTAACTTTTCATAAGACTAAAAGCTTCGGTTCTATATGTATACAACAACAATTTAGAAAAAGTTTGGACAGTATCTGGTTTTGCATTGTCTCCCTGGAAAAGAAGGCATCATATTGTTCTCCAAAATCTCTCTGTACTTTTCAGCATTAGTGGTGCCATCACAGAAGTTAAAGCTTGCCAAGGGCACTGACACAACCCCATACCATAACAGATCCTGGCTTTTGCACTCGTTGCTGGAAACAGTCTGGGATGTGTTTCCAAAAATCATTCTTAGCCAACTAAGGCCGTAAGTTTTGTTGTATTAAATAAAGTTAATTCATTTGCCTTTTATCAAATCCATCATTCCAATGAACATTTGCAAACTGTGTCCCGCAAACTTGTACACTTCATAGTTCTTAATTGTGCTCTATATCCAGTCAACCCCCCACCCCCCAACAACATTTAAACTTGAAGATTCCTTGAATGTTTTATACTATGCATCACTGAAGGTTAAATATCCAAACGTCTTCCTATCTTTCCTTGAGAAACATTGTTTTTAAACATTTTAATAATTTCCTCACATATTTGTTGGCTAACCACACCAGACAAGTTGTCTATATGGAGATAGTCAAAAGAGACTAGATGCGTCATTTACTATAGCAGTGACTTTGTAGCTGTATGTCGCTCTGGGTGGCAACCTGCTGCATAAGTATAAATCACTCACTCTTCATTCAATGAATGGTCGCTTTGCCGCTGCAAGTTGCTCATAGTGTAAATAAGGCTTTATTCCATTACAAATTTCAGAATTCATTAAGGTGTTATGTATTTTGTATTCAGCAAGAAACTGAATGAAAACAATGCTTTTTTTTTTTTTTTTTGTCAATGCATGTACCTGTAGATATCATTAATGCGGAACGAACACTTTGTTTGTTTGTCTTACTTCCCAGTAGCATTCGTTTTATCTAGCAATTGCAGTCGAACATATGTATAATGTGCTTTTTGTTTGTCCGTTGTTTGTTTGTTTGTTTGTTTGTTTGTTTGTTTGTTTGTTTGTTTGTTTGAAAAAAAATGCTTTTAACAAAAGAACAAACATATTTGGCTCTTGTAGAAAATTAAACCAACTCGTATGGCATATTTTCATCAACATTAGTAAATTGTAAAGAGCTTCCATTTATTGTGCTTTTGAGGTCTATGTGTTGCATTTGCTTATCTCCAAATGAGGACAATTTTCATTTTAGTTGAACTCTCAGTGAAATCTTACTGTTTCATAAGTATGATCATTTAGAGCAGGGGTGTCCAAACTCGGTCCTGGGGGGCCGGTGTCCTGCAGATTTTAGATTCAACTTGCCTCAACACACCTGCAAGGACGTTTCTAAAAAAAGTGTATTTGTATATATATAGAGAGAGATATGTAACTAGACTGAACAGACAGAGATGGGCAAGCATTGCTCACACAATGCTTTCGCTTGTAGTGCGAAACAGGTGTAAGAGGTTGATTAGCTAGTCCAGGTGTGTCTGGTTGGGGTTGAAACTAAACTTTGCAGGACACCGACCCTCCAGGACCAAGTTTGGACATGCCTGGTTTAGAGGGAAGGATAAAGAGTTAAAATACCAATTATTATTATTATTACTAGTAGTAGTAGTAGTAGTAGTAGTTCATTAATTTATTTTCTTTTCGGCTTAGTCCCTTTATAAATCAGGGGTCGCCACAATGGAATGAACCGCCAACTTATCCAGCATATTTTTTTATGCAGCTGATGTGTGCGTGTATGACCCCTTTTTTTTCTACTGTGTTAATGATCATTAGTTCCACCTGTTGTCTCATCCGTTTGTAATCTCCTCAGTCTTTCCCTTTGTATTTATACCCCTGTTTTGGTTTAGTTAGCAGTCCAGTACTGTATTGTCTACATACCCTGTGATGCTTGTCTGTCATGTTTCTGAGTAGTAAGTGTAATTTTATAAATAAATGCGTGTGCTTTTGATAACCTCTGAGTCTCGATCGTCTGTGGTGCGACTCTGATTGTGACAAATAGTTATACTAATATAAATATAAATCTTCATTAAGGTTAGCTTAAAACCTGAAGACAATTGGGTGTAAAAATATGAAATGCACACGATTTGTTGACATCAGTATGTATCAGTATTTGTAGGTTATATAACCCTCATTACAGCGGTCTACAGTACCTTTCCTCTTTTTCTCAGTTCCACTTCATTGACATGCTAAACATAGCCCAGTATGGATCGATATTATTGAGCAAATAGCACCCAATAAACTAAGCTGTTGTCTCAATTGGAGTGTCTTTAGCAGCTTTGATGGAATTTAACCCTCCAGATAAGTGCAATATTGGATGGCTACTCAAAGAAATGTCAACACAAAGTGCCACAGATTGTCTTCAAGCTTCTAATGTCAAGTTATCAATTTATTTATTTATTTGTTTTTGTTTTTTTACTACAAGGATAGATCCAGGCAAGTGCATTTAATAGCACAGTATGCTTAATATAAGGTTACTAAAATGGTTTATACTGAATCCCTTTATAGCTATTTATTTGCTACTTTTTGTGAATATCACAAATAATCAGGTGATGATGTAGTCTTCAATAGTTAATTTAAAATATTTAATTATTTAAAATGGTTTAGTTAATTATTTAAAATATTTCAAGTTAAAGGCATGTTTCCTCATTTGATTGATTGATTGATTGATTGATTGATTGATTGATTGATTGATTGATTGATTGATTGATTGATTGATTCATTCATTCATTCATTCATTCATTCATTCATTCATTCATTCATTCTGTAAGTCGCCTTAAAATGAAAATATGGTTTTCTTGTACCCATACTTGTATCCTGTATGTTTTGTTTTGTTTTTTCTCCTACGGATGTGAAGAATGTTGGAGACTCAACAGTCAGTACAATAAAAAAACACCAGCTATAAAAAAGCCATTTATACAGATGTTTGTTAGAACCCTAATATCACACTTTGTAACAATAAGTGGTATAATATCTATTATATTTTTGGAGGCACAAATTAGGTATAAATTACTACACATTAGGAAATTAAATATGAATTGGTGACTTTGAATTACAGTAAAATTAATAGATGTTTCACAGAAGCATCAGTATTCTTTAGAGCTTGCCTTTTCTGTTAGAGCTACACCAATATTTACTCACTGGCATGCCATTGCAAACCTTTTTGACTTTTTTATGCCTAAAAAAAAGAAACATTTTGTTGACACATGTTGATGACAGATTTGGTAGCTTCCTTTATATGGACAAAAATACAATTTAAAATGAAACGGTGGTATAGAGAAATTTTTATTGTTTAATATGTTTTGTTACAGGTGATGCGGTGGCGCAGTAGGTAGTGCTGTCGCCTCATAGCAAAAAGGTTTCTGGTTCAAGCCTTGGCTGGGTCAGTTGGCATTTCTGTTGTTTTGTTTGCATGTTCTCCCCAAGTTCACGTGCGTTTCCTCCGGGTGCTCCGGTTTCCGCAAGGTTCAAAGACGTGCAGTACAGGTGAATTGGGTAAACTAAATTGTCCGTAGTGTATGAGTGTGAATGAGTGTGTGTGTGTGGATGTTTCCCAGAGACTGTTCTGAAGTTGGCGGTTTGTTTGGCTGTGGTGACCCCAGATTAATAAAGGGACTAAGTTGAAAAGAAAATGAATGAATGAATGAATGTTTTGTTATCAAGCATATGTATTGTTAAGTAATAATAATAATAATAATAATAATAATAATAATAATAATACAATACTTATTATTATTATTATTATTATTATTATTATTATTATTATTATTATTATTAATATTAATATTGTTATGATTTACGATGATTATGATACTATTAATAATAATGATAATAATAATAATAATAATAATAATAATAATAATAATAATAATAATTATTATTATTATTATTATTATTATTATTAATTATTCATAGTGAATTAGTGTGTGTGGGTGTTGCGGCTGGCAGGGAATCTGCTGTGTAAAAACATGCTGGATAAGTTGGCGGTTCCGCTGAGGTGACCCCAGATTAATAAAGTAGGCCGAAAAGAAAATTAATGAATGAATTATTATTATTATTATCAAGGAGAGATTCACTGTGTGTTGTCTACTATTTGCTTAGAATGATTTCCTTTCAAACTTGATTGATCCTGATAAATTTGGATTTAGTGTAGAGCATCTGACATTTACATAAAAAACTCAAATAATAAAACTAATGACCTAAAAAATAACATTTTGCTAAATAAAAACACAAGCCAAAATATGCATAAACAAAAACTGTTGCCATAACAGCTGTGTAGAAAAGAAAATCATTTTATTGAAAACATCCATGCAAGAAAAGAATGCCACTGATTGACCACTCTAGAACCAAACATGTATCTCGAATTCTTCATTAAAGGCTGATTGCATTCTATGAAGGTGCACTTATGGCCATGATGCTAAGGATATATCTAATCTATTAAGCCAACATCATTTAGTTGCTCAGATAAGAAATGGATTAATCAAAGATCCACTGCTGTCAAATGATGTCAGGAATGGCTATTGTCAAGAACATCAGATTTAGCAACCATTACAGGTTTTCATTAGGACATTTAATCCCATTGCAGAATAGATCTAATTAGTCCCCAAATAGAACCACAAGAAAGCAGACCAATACATTATAGCACAATTTCTCCTACTGT
Source organism: Danio rerio (assembly GCF_052040795.2). Lineage (NCBI taxonomy): Eukaryota > Metazoa > Chordata > Actinopteri > Cypriniformes > Danionidae > Danio > Danio rerio. The sequence continues at coordinate 17,514,993 of NC_141039.2, read as the reverse complement.
AAGATGATTAATGGATACTAACCATATTGAACACAAACAAAACACAACTGTGTCTGGGAGAGCACTCAGATGTGTAAAAACCCATAATGCACACAATAGCGTCTACACTCTGACTTTGTTCAAATTACTATTTAGACTTGATTACCGTTATTAGAGAAAGTAAAAGTCGTATGTGCTTCTGTAGCTCCCCATTTACCTTGTAGAGACGTGCAATTACCGCTGAAGGCATCAAAACTCTAAACATGTTAACATACAATTCACACCTTGAACAGCAAGACACAGCCTGAAGTACACTAATAGAACAGTATAATTAAAAGGACTATTACTTTTCTTACTTAAGCTACCCTGTATGACAACCGTTGTGGTACCTCAATGGGGGAAAAAAAAAATAGTTATCGGTGTCTTTAAATGGGACATGTGAAAGAAAGAAAATCCCCCCCCAAAAAGAACATGAATTTTGAAATTATGAAACTATAGTGTTTTGTTGCAAAGTTAGTGCTTGAATGAAAAACTTCCAGCATTCTGGCAAAATAACCGAACAAAAACATTTGCTTTCTTACACAAAAATTATATTTGCAAAACATTTGTTTCTCATAAAACGTATAATTTTCTCACAGAGCATATATGTAGTTAAAGGCATCATTCTTAACTTTCCTGTGAAGTTGTATTTCATTTTCAAATATTTCCCAAGTGATATTTAACAAAGCAAGGACATTTCATAGTATTTCCTATATATAGACAGAGACTAATTATTGCTAAAGTACTAATTGCTAGATTAATCAGAGACCATGTGATTAATGCTTTAAACATTTTAAGGTATATATGAATCTTTTTTCTATTTCAAATAGAATATTAACAGTTTAGGAATAAATTAGAATAATTTACGGACAATTTAGCTTACCCAATTCACCTGTACCGCATGTCTTTGGACTGTGGGGGAAACCGAAGCACCCAGAAGAAACCGTTGAGAATGCAGGGAGAACATGCAAACTCCACACAGAAATGCCAACTGACCCAGCCGAGGCTCGAACCAGCTACCTTCTTGCTGTGAGGCGACATCACTACCTACTGCTCCACTGCCTCACATATTTCTTAAAACAAAACCATATTTTTGTATGTCTAGACTATTTCTTTTAGATTCAAGAAATATACATCAACACCGTGGCTCAGCGGTTAGCACTAACGCCTTACAGCAAGAAGGCTTCTGGTTCGTAGTGTATGTGTGTGAATGTGTGTGTAGGGACGTTTCCCAGTACTGGGTTGCAGCTAAAAGGGCATCCACAGTGTAAAACATATGCTGGATAAATTATCGGTTTATTTCACTGTGGCGACCCCTTAATGAATATACTGTAGAAATTAAGCTGAACGAATGAATGAAAAAAGTCAAAATGACAAAAAAATTTTAGGAGTGTAAGTCATGGTCTCACAATTCGATACATGATATGCTCAGTAAAAATGTAGTCCATTTTTTTTTTTTTTTTTTAAGAAAATAAATCAAAATAAAACACTAAGGAAATATTTGAAAAATACATGCTTGTTTTCTTAAGCTTTAGAGTTGGTGCCATTTAACATACAGATAAACCTGGGAAATGCTCAGAGTGCAATGCTGTGTTTATTACAGCATAAGATAACAAGACTTACCTCGTATAAGGTCAGAAGTCATGTGAGGCCAGCTGTAGGTTCGTACAAGTTGCCAGTCAAAGTCATCTTCCTGTGCCTGTCTGTATTCACAGAGTGTGGGGTCAGAGTCTTCCTCAAACGTACAGCCAGCTGGACAGAGATAGAACACATTTTTTTAGAACAATGTTATTTTCAGATGGTCATTTTCCATTTCAACACGTGTCAAAACATCTGTTACACTGACCAAAATGGGAAAAAAAAACTAAATGGAAAGTTCTAAATCACAGCATTCTACTTGGGAAGTGTAACATATGTCACGCTCTACTAGAAGATGAAATTCACACTTGTGAATGTGCAAAGATGTTCTGTGATTTCACAAAACAGGGAAATCCACAATTCTATGCAAATATCTATATGCAAAAATGTCAGCCAATCATAAAAGAGGCATTTGAACAAAGACCTCTTAAAAGCACTGTATCCAAAACACACACCTTAAAAATGATTCTCACTTACAGCAACTGTTTTTGATCCATTCGAACTTTAATAATAACATAACAGAACTTCAGGGAAGAAAGTAAAATGCTTAAAAATAGTAAATTATGACCTCTTTAAACAACAAACATCCAAGAGCTCTGCATATTTGATCACACTTTTCTTTTCTTTTCCTTTTTTTTTTTTTTTTTTTTTTTTTTTAAACAGTAGGATGATTGTGGCTGGGGGGCAGATGATGCATTTCTGTAAATAACTTTTTCTAGGTTTGCTAGCTTTGTAGTCAAAAAGGAAGCTCAGGGCTGTGTCGAGTAATTAAATATTCTGCACAAAATGATGGTTTATAGCTGTAATTGTTCAAAAGCGATATGGGACTCTTTGTCTTGTAATAAAAAGAAAAACAGCAAAGATATTAGATAGATAGATAGATAGATAGATAGATAGATAGATAGATAGATAGATAGATAGATAGATAGATGGATGGATGGATGGATGGATGGATGGATGGATGGATGGATGGATGGATGGATGGATGGATGGATGGATGGATGGATGGATGGATGGATGGATGGATGGATGGATGGATGGATGGATGGATGGATGGATGGATGGATAGATAGATAGATAGATAGATAGATAGATAGATAGATAGATACTAAATTCGGATGGATGGATGGATGGATAAATGGATGAATGGATGGATGGATAGACAGATTAAAGCGTTAAATAAAAGTGAAATTGCCGGACTCCTTCCACATAAAACGGAAACAGACCCCTTCTACATTTACAAATACAAGCACAGCCATGTATAGGTCATTTCTGATTAATGATATCAGAATCATATCTCTATCTATCTATCTATCTATCTATCTATCTATCTATCTATCTATCTATCTATCTATCTATCTATCTATCTATCTATCTATCTATCTGTCTGTCTGTCTGTCTGTCTGTCTGTCTGTCTGTCTGTCTGTCTGTCTGTCTGTCTGTCTGTCTGTCTGTCTGTCTCTCTCTCTCTCTCTCTCTCTCTCTCTCTCTCTGTCTCTCTCTCTCTTTATTATTTATGCACCTCCTTTTTGAGACATCCAAAGGCATAAACGCAAACTGCTGCTTAACATTTACACATTGACTACATTACAAATTACGTGAATGGATACCTAATGTGAACAACTTATATAAAAACATATGGTGGAACACTTTCACATTTAAAGATCTTTATAATTTATGTGTGTGTGTTTGTTCTCGACGGCTGCTTCACTTGTTCACACTTTAACCAACTGAAGCAGCTTGAAAGTAAACAAACAGTGTTTTATCATAAACATTATATCGATAATTATTTTCACAGTTGGCATTAAGAAAGAACATATAAATGTTATCTGACTAACATCTAGCAGCTAAATGTGTCTGGAAAAATATTTAAAGGCTTTTATTTTCATAAACCACGAGGATGTGATTGCGTCTGAGTGTTCTGATTGGCTAAAGTAGACAACTCACGTCAGTGCTTTCTAGATGTGAATGCGCTTTTTCCAGCATTCTTCCTTCTGCGCAGCATTCTGGCAAATTACTAGTAATGTTACAACCACTCTTTCTGGCAAATATTCTGAAAATTTACCAGTATTTTCAAAAAGACCTGTTCAGACATACAGACCTTTCGGGAAAATTTGCCAGTAAGTTTCTGGAAAGATCTGTATGTGTGAAAGGGGCTACTGTAAAGTCACACAAAAGGTATAAACAACTAGATCTGAATCATCTCATTAATGCTCACATGTGGCAGAGTGGGTTTTGAGAATGAAGCAATAAAATATGTTAATTTACGTCACAGTTTAATCAGTTACCCACTTATGGACCTTCTCAACAGCATGGCTTTACTTCTAAATATGTTGTTCTGCTTATTTATGTTTGTGAAAACCATGGGAAAAAATGAGTATAAGATACTTAATCATAGAAAGAAGGACTTTGTAATCTAGAAAAGGTGTTATACTTTTGACAAACTGAAATGTATTGACCTTAAAATGCAGAATTGCACTTGTTTATTTATTTTTTTGCGATTCTTTTATAACTTCTGATTTACTGTCTGTCACGGTTGTGGGTTTGTGCACTCGCCTGATTGATCGTTTTGGTTCCCTTGTGCATATGTTATTGTGTCTGTGTTATTTTTGTCAAGTGTTTTGGCATCATCAGCTGTTCTGATTAATCAGCCAGCTGTGGCTCATTATTGCGACAATAACTGGGCGGTGGCCCTATGTCTCTTTGTCAGTTCATTTAGTTGTTCACAAACTCTGACTTTTGGTTAAGACCTTTCTCTGGATTCCGGTTCGAATTTTTGTTTCTATGTCTGACTTCCATGTTGACTAGCTACGATTCATTCCTTATTTTGTCCTTGTTTATTTGTATTGACTGTGGATACTGTATATTACCCTCGGACAATACATCACTTGCAATTGGATTTATCTGTTTTATCATCTTTTTAAGAAGTGTGACAGTTTTGAGAACACAGAGAAATGACTAGGAATAATAAATGGCAGAAAACGGTCAAACTACTTACTCTACAAATAAGTGTTTATCAGTTTGCAACATCAAGCAAGTCGTTTTTAATGTCTAAAAATGAATGGAAGTGAATCAGACGGCAGTCTTGAGCCAAAGAGATTCAAATGGCTGTGCCTACCCGTATGCAATATGCTCAACAGGCTGTTTTGTTTAATTTGTTACAATTTGTGCAGGTTTTAGTGCCCTACACTGAAGAAAAAAAAAAAAAAAAAAAAATATATATATATATATATATATATATATATATATATATATATATTGCTGATTCTTTTTAGTTGAATCAAATTAACTTTTCTAGTCATCTTACCTAACACTTATCAAACTGACTGGAAATATTATGTTGAACTTTGCATAATTAAGAAAAAAATAGCTGAAACCTGATCAAGTCATTAAAATTAGTTAAATCAACATAAAAATATTTGTTGTCTTGTTTTTTTGTCATTACTTTTTTACAGTGCAGTTTTTTTTTTTTTAGTACTGGTGAAATCATGACAAAAATTGATAATTTTTTTTTTTTTAGCAAAATATATCAGTAAAATATGCTAAAGTTCATTTCAGTGGTATTGTTTACATTCTGCTCTCCAACATGGCTGATTGATGATATAATTTTGTAAAGTGTGTATTCCACAACGCTGACTACACTGTCTCAACAAACAGATCTGCATAAAGTTCATTACTTGTAAAATAACATTGCAGAGAGTCAGTCCTCAAAATTGGATTTGGAAAACCAATTGGAATTGTGTGTGTAGTGTGAAGAAAGGCTAATCGCCTGCACTAAAACTAATGAGGCAAACCAAAAGGCTTTTTCGCCGACACACATAGCGATGTGGAATCATCTCAGGCAAAAATGATTGAGTACCACACCTGATCTCAGACTCTAGCTAAAAGCTTTTCTGTGTCTTTTGTTTCCCTTAATTGCATCTAATAACTCTGGTTCTCTCAGCTCTGTGCGTAAGTGGAGGTGTGTGTTTCGGCTCAATTAGCTTCAGGCTTGGAGGACGCTGAGGTAAAGATGGGTCAGGTAGATTGCTGTCAGCTGACAACCACCAGAGACACTGAAACGGAACACAAAACACACGTAATAGACTCATCACCAGTGCGAGGTGACCCAGTGCTGTGTGTTTGGGAAACATGCTATCGGCAGACTCTCGGCCGAGCTAATAATACTCCATTTAGAGTAGCATCTAAAAACAGAAGCACTCTCACAGACACATGCTCTCACACTGCATTACAGGTGGTGAAATTGTAGCCAGACCCAGGAAAATGGACTCAAACAAAACAGCAGAACATTGCTATAGACTCAGAGCAGACATAATTTCCTGGTTTTTTTTTTTTTTTCAAAGTACTAAGCAACATTTTTTTTTCTTCAACAATATAAAAAGAAATGTTTTTTTTTTTTAAGCAACAAATCAACATATTAGAACAATCATTTAACTCTGAAATCTGGAGTAATGCAGTTTTTAAGTATTATTTTCTATTATTTATGTTTTTTACATAGAAATAATTATTTATTTTAAATAACTGCAATTCTTTGCCATAATATATTTTTATTTTCAGTTTGTACACATTAAAACAAAGTACAATACTTCACATGCATTTTTTTTGCAACAAAACCCTTGCTACATTAACACATTTTACAAAATAAAAGGATATATATATATATATATATATATATATATATATATATATATATATATATATATATATATATATATATATAAATAACTTATAAAAATAAATGAATAAATAAATAAATAAACAATTTAAAAATAAATAAACAAATAATTAAAAAAATCGATAGCTCATTCCTCAAAAGCAAGTATTGTGTCAATGAAAGTGTCAGCGTCATCAAGATGCAAAGTCCTGACACCATTGTTTATGAACAAGATAGTCAAATGTCTTTGTCATGTTTTCATTATGACAGTTTACTCTGTACATTCTTTCCAATGCAAAAATAGTCAGATTTTGTTGACGCTCTGAAAGTGCTCAAAACACATATATATGGATATATCCTATTTGCATAGGCATTTGAAAACTACAGTTAAGTTAGACATCACTGCATTTAGTAAGGTATCTGAGTAAAAGATACTGAATATGTATGTTTTACATGTTTACTGCATTTGCTCTTTGCAATTGTAATTTGTTCACAGCATTGTGCAAAAGAATAAACACACCCTTACTTACAACAAACAAAAGCCTCCTTTGGGTAGAGCTGGGAACAAATGTAAACATTATTGCAGTACATACTGGAACTGAACCTACAACATACTGTACAGGTCTGTAAATCATTCATCAAATTGTTCATTTCAGAATAAATTTTCAGAAAAAACAAAACAAAAACATTTTTATAAAATTTACATTTGACAGATTTGACAACTAGTTAATCATTTTTGTATATATTAATGAGTCAAGTAATGAAATGAAGACTATTAGTTTTATATGGAATGGCTATTCAGCATTCACAAGTTTAGGTTATTTTGACTGACATAAGTAAATGATAATGTTATAAAACAGCAGAGAGTTGTATGAAAGCAATTGATGCATGTCCAAAAGCATTTGCAATTTGTTAGAAGAAATGAGAAACTGCTACGTTGATGTGGACAAATGACTGTGGAGAAATGCAACAACTGTTTTGCAAATGTAAATAGTGTTGTGAGAAATGCAACAAATCCACTGAGAAAAACTGTAATGTACCAATGTGAACCTTTTAGTACAAACAAGCACATTTTTGAAAAAGTACCATCCACGTCACAGGTTTTGTACCTTTACATCTGAGAGAGTTTAGGAACCGATATCTGTTGTACTGTGTGTGTTATATAGAGTTTTGTTACAAAATGTGAAAAAATGTACACTTTTGTCCATCAGACATTACAACACTTCAAAAAAACTGTAAATCATTGTTATAAAGCCGAAGAGTTCAGCTAATGGAGGGTGCTTTTTTGTTACTGAAATTACCTTATTTTTCACCTTGAATTGAAATATTTATTTAGAAATAATATGCTTTTACTTGAAATATTTAGCTAACAGTGTATTGTCACACTGTTGCTATTATAATGTTATTATCTCGGTTATTATAACTAGAACAAAGCACATGCAAAAGCCACTTTAATGCCAGTGGAATGAAAATTGTGGTTGTTCATGAATGTTGTAGATTCAAATTGACTTCTGAATAATTGGAAATAAACAATGAAGTGTGAAAAGCCCTGTTATCTGTTTGTGACAAACTAAATTCATTTGTCAACAGTTGCTAAGCATCAAATGAGTTTTGAAACCACCCCTAGTTCTAACCATGACAAACACGCAACCATTCCTGTCAACAAAACCTGTGGTATTTCACGGTCATAAATGTTTTATTTTTGTCTTTTAGGCTGTTTAATATCGATCACACTGAAAAAAAAGGAGTAGAAAAGTAAAAAAAGAAGTCCTTTGAAGAGTCACAGACTGTTTTACCTTCCTTTCTTCATCTTCAAAGTGAAAGTAGTGCAGACTGTCAACGAATGTCCAGAAACCTTTCTGATTTTAATTTAAATACCTCCAGCTGTGTTCCAAGGAGGAATTAAAGTCTTAGGTGTATTGAAAAACTAAAGGGTGAGAAATTAATGACTTTTATTTTTAGTGATATTTTATGTGTTGCTTGCTCTTTTGTAGCATTAAATATATTACTTAACTGGAGTGAATGTGAAGTGGGCATTAAATATGGTGTGACTAAGTGGAAACGGTACTAATTTGCAAAATTTGTGGCATCATTTCCAAGGGCTAATGACCTGGATTTACTGTTGTGTTTGGTGTTTTTGAGAACTACACAAAAATACATTAAAATGCATAGAAAACACTTTAGAATTTGCTCCACCTTTTATTTTTCAGAACCAGTTTCTGGTTCAAACAAATATGGGATGAAGCAAATAGTGTCTATTTCTGCTGTTGATCTGAGTAAAAGAGGAGCAGGTAGACTGAGCTGCTGTGACTGAGCAAAGGACTCATTTGCATTTTTATGAATCTGCATAGGCTAAATGAGGTATGGTTGTAAAGCTATATTCAAGTCATTTAAGACATGAAGAAATTAATGTCAAGATTGGACGGACAGACAGACAGAAAGATAGATTGACAGAGATAGATAGATAGATAGATAGATAGATAGATAGATAGATAGATAGATAGATAGATAGATAGATAGATAGATAGATAGATAGATAGATAGATAGATAGATAGATAGATAGATAGATAGATAGATAGATAGACCAACATGACTAGAATATCTTATTTTATGAGTACGTTTGTGTCTGAAGGATGTTTTTTTTCGCTCTTTGCAGATCCATCATTATGAAGGAAGTCTCAACCGGATTAAACACTGTTTCTCTGAAAAGCAACAAGCGCAGCTCTCAAGGAAGTATTTTACATGCTTTAGCTGTCAGAATTAAACAGCAAAGACTGGCTTATATTCCATTGGTTTATAATCCTCAGCTGCCATCTCCAGTCATTTAAGAGCAGGATTTTCAGTTATCTGTGAAGGAACTCCGTGTCATTGTAAACACAGTTTTAAAGTCAGAACTGCTTTCATCAGAGGCTTGCGGCCTGTGAAAAGCTTAGATAATGATTATTACAGAAGAGCTGAAAAGCTTTTATCATCACAACCATGAAGAGTGAGAAATTATGATGTCAAAGATTATTATCGCTCGCTTTGTCTCTCCCCGTTCCGCTGGTGTGAAAGTATCGCAGTTGTTCTGCTTTGAACAAGCACAAATGCTCTCTGCTCCTCTCTATTATTTACTTTTTTCTGGATAAAAATAAGTATGTACAGGTGTGGGAGTGCTATTATGCATATATATATATATATATATATATATATATATATATATATATATATATATATATATATATATATATACATACATACATACAGTAGTATTACATTTTCTGTATATATGACAATATATGTCTTCATACACTTCTGTTGAAACTTTTTTCTGAACAAAATAGCCATTTTTATTATGCAAGAATATGTCAATTACAATTAACATGGAAGTGTGATGTTGTTACAAAGAAGAAATAAAAAAAAAATGTATACAAATGTTTTTTTGGGTTGTGTGTGTGGGGTCTACACAATACAATAAAATGTATACATGTTTTCATAAAAACAATGATACTAAGAAATGTACACTTAAGACTTAAGTAATGGCTGCTGCAATTTCAGCTTCAACATTAAAGGGCGCCTATGATTAAAAGCATCTTTGTAAGCTGTTAGGACAGAATTGTGTGTAGGTATAGTGTGTTTACGGTCATATTGGGGTGATATTAAGACAATAATTTTTTTTTCTTTTTTTTTAATTTTCTGATGTTAAAATAGGATCAAATTCTTCCCATTTTGAGGCCCACCGCAATGTGACGTAGGAGTGTGGTTTTCCTGCCCACTTAATTGACTGACAGCCGCAGATTAACATTTCTCTGTATTAACTCGTATAATCATATCCACAAGACAGGACGTGTGCAAAGCAACTTTAAAAATCTGTTTAGCTAGCTGTTATCATCAAATGTAACAAGAATAAGTTTTAAAAGTTTAAAACGTTTTTAAAGTACTGTATCAGCTTTATCACCACAGTTGCATGTTAGAAAAAAAAAAGACACTTCAGTTTCGGTTTGTGAAGGTTAAATCAGGTTTATTTTGTACATTAACATAACAGATATTCATGCACCAGTGGAATTTAATGTTTATCCTGTCACGTTTGCCGTGCAAAAATAGTGCAAAGTTAAACGTGTGTGTGTGTGTGTGTGTGTGTGTGTGTGTGTGTCTGTGAGCGCATAAACTTTGTAACGACGTTGTGTGTGACTCATAGGAAGGCTTGAATTAACTCCACAACACATACATCAAATAATCATTAGAAAAGTTCTTACTGTAAATGTTACGGGAGATCTGCTTCCTTTATATCTGTCACTGTGCTGTTTATCTAATGCAGCCGGAGACTGAGACACACTCTGACGAGAATAAGAATGGTGAGTGGGGAGAACTAGCATTAAAGTTGATGCTAAGAGTTGCTTATTACAAACTGCTGAAAGGTAATTTTTTGTTTCTAATTTTGAGCTGAAACTTTACAGACACATTTAAAGTTCAGTGATGTAATTTTGAACACATTTTAATAAAAAAGTAATTGTTACATGGTCAAAAAGTAATTTCCGTGACACAACTCTTAAGCATAAACTAAAATGACATCCCCATTTGCTTCAATAGTACTTGCAAAATAACTTATTCGTTTTTTTTAGGTAATTTATGAGGATTAAACATAAAACAATTAAGTTGTCCAAAAAAGAAATTAATAAATAAATTTAAAAATTGTGTTGTTTCAGCCTATTAAGTAGTTTGAGCAAACAGCTTTTTTTTACACATTTTGTGCGTGTGTACATACAACTTGACTTTAAATTTCATTCATATTAACATATTGGTGGTAACGATTCAAGCTGATTATTTAAAATTCAAGATACAGAGTATAAACAGACTGATCCAGAAAGTTCTTTAGTAAAATTCCAGTTGTGAAATGACATTTCGGAACACAATGATGTGTGAACCCGAGCCAGCAGCTTTGCATTTTTGGGATTTCTACACTTAGCATGCGGTTTCTTTTGGGCATTAGTAAGCATATTGCCTCTTAGCGGTGTGAATTTAAAGGTGTTAAAGAGGCTGTCTGACTCGGTGCCAGACCCCGCTCATGGGTTGTGGTGAGGGTGGCTCCGGGGCCCGTGCTCCCTTTGTTTGTTTACCTTTCCATCTGTTGCTTTAATAATGCAGAGGCATTACTCCACTCTCAGGCGTTATGAGCCCACTGCTCATCTGATTCCGCCTGTAGTGTGTCTGCTTTCATTTTCTGTCCACTTGTTGACTCATTTTGAACTGCTCTGCCCAGACCAATAACACACACATGCACTTCTGACAAATGGTACATTCCTGGAATCCATTGTGCTGTTTGCTTAAATATATTGGTTTATACATACATGCACCAGATGAGTAGCTTTTCTTGCTGTTTTTATTTCACTATCCAAACAAACACACTATCCACACAGAATATATGAAAGCAACTTTAATATTTTTTCTAAAAATTATTTTGAAATCTTATTCATTCCCGTGATGGAACATATAGTAACCGGTGTTGTTCTTGCAGTAATAATAATAATAATAATAATAAATAAATAATAATAATAATTTTATAATTATTATTATCATTAATGTTGTTGTTATTAATAATGATAATAGTAATATTTTTTTAAAGTAAAATGTATATATCATGCATTTTATCACTACTAACAGATGACTATTTACTATGTCAAAAAATATAATTTGATGTCATATTAAAAGTTAACAACACAGCCACAAAATAATATTTAACAGCACATTTTAATTATTTATAATGTACATTGCTAAATATCCTAGTCCAATTTCCCAGTCCTAGTCCAGAGTCCAATTTGTCCTAGTCCAATTTGTCAGCCAGACATATTTAATCTCTTAAAACCTGTTAGCCAGCACTCAATGTTGGGTTTTTACATCTACCTAACTTTAAATAGTAACAGTTCCTGAGTCCAGTAAGCCACAAACACAAATTATGTATCATTGGAAAGAAGACACTGAGCTTTACTGTGTTAAAGGAGGAGTAACATGTTAAAAAAAGTATAAAAAGTTATGCATTATGACATTATGAGAAAAAAAAAATGTATTGTGTTTAATATTTGTTTTCCATATAGAAACACAGAAAAACATGTAATGTCCTAGAAAAAAAAATGACTTGAAAGCCAAGTATTTCATGAGTTTATATTTTAGATTTGATGAAGATAGCATGGAGAATGAGATTACTGTAAAAAAAATTCCGAGGCTATGTCGATAGCTTTCCCTCACCGTCAGAGGCACTTTCTCAAAAATTATAATATTGTATGATCACTTTATTTTAAACCTATTTTAATTTGTATATACTAAATAAGCACAGTATATTGTTTTATTAGTATACACATATACAGCCAGTGGTTAAAAGAGTATTGAAAAATTATACTCATGTAAAAGTACCATTATTTGCCTAAAAATGTAACACAAGTAGAATAAAAGTATCTGTTGTAAATAAGACTCAAAGTATGAGTAAAAAGTAGCACTTTTCAAAGTAATCAGGAGTAGTGAGTATTGAGAATTATGCTGTGAAAAGCTGAATCGTTAACATGCAATTTGTGCAGGGATGTGTAAACGTAACATTCTGTAGTGCATTTAGTGATTAAGGCCATTTGGCGAGTTCAGTCATCATGAAGTAAGCTTCCGCCATCTTCTCATCAGTAACATGCAGTCTAAATAGTCTCTGGGTCATTGTGTGTAAAGATTTTGAACATCTTCTATGACACTTTAAACACTTCCAAGCGGTGTGCTGCATTTATGAAATGCCTATGCCTTGCGGTTGTTCATGATGAGATTTACCTTTTTTTTTTTTTTTTTTTTAAGATTAATATTATTAGCTTGTAAAGAAGTTATTATTTTTGATTGGCTGCAGAACAAACCAACGATATCCAATATTTGCCTACTAAACCTAACTAACAAGTTAAGCCCTTAAATTGCACTTTAAGCTGAATACTAGTATCTTACAAAATAACTGCAAATGATGTCCTGTCATCATGGGAAAAAAGAAGAATTAATTATTAGAAAAATGTCATTAAAATATAACTATGTTTTAAAATCTGTAGAATAAATATTATCTCCATTAAACAGTACTGGGGAAATATTTTTAAAGGAAATAAAATAATTTTGACTTCAACTGTATTATACAGAATAATCACTGAACACAGTAGTACACATCATAGTTGCATTTGATATTATTTCTGTGTAATAACTTCTCAAATAAAACACCAAGTATTTGAACTGTATAATAATCCCCAATGATTTATTGAGAATTGGTATTTAACAATAACCTCTGGTTAAGCACAAATAGTCATCCTGTTTCTCTCAGCCTGAGATCTACTGTTGGATTGTTGTCACGAATGCTGTGCTTTTTAAAGATACATCTGTAGTTAAAAGAAGTTCAATGTCTCGAGACCTCTTCTTTCTGTTCTGTTCAGGTGTTTGCAAAGCCGTTTCTCAACAGATGACTGTGCGAAGACACGAAAATACACAGCACGGTAAGGTAGCACTGTCTAAGAGAAGTGTGTTTGTGGGAGTTTAAGTTGCTCAGCTCTTTTATCTACATTGTGTTGACACATTCCACTGATGTTCCTCATTAGTGCGGGCTTTGCCTATGATCCTTTGCTTCAGTAAGCTCTCAGTTATGCATTTAATGAAATTCTAATTATTTAAAAATGCATGTTTGTGTGTGTGTGTGTGTGTGTGTGTGTGTGTGTCTTCCCACTAGAAATGTTATTGCTAAGATGTTGCACTTTTTATGCAGTTTACTAAACTTGGACTTTAATATTTGCTTGGATTGTCATCAGAAATTGCAACAACAACAACAACAACAACAACAACAACAACAACAACAACAACAACAACAACAACAACAACAACAACAGCAACAACAACAATAATAATAACAATAATAATAATATATGATTATTATTATTTTTAAAATAAAATAAAGGGTATGTTTATACGACACCATTTTAAGTTTGAATGTTCACTCACACAACATCAATAGCCTGAAAATTCCAACTTTTGAAAATGTAAGTGCCAAAAAAAGTCAAATTCTAAAGTTAAAAAAGACAGCATTCTGTTGCAGTATATTAAAAACTTTACACACTAAAATGAGCTTTTGCGAACATAAACAATGTGGAAAGACATCAAACAGACATGGTTCATTCCGCTGTGGCGACCCCTGATTAATAAAGGGACTAAGCCTAAAAAAAAAAAAATGAATGAAGCAATGAATGAATGTTCATATATGGCCATGAATCAGATTTAACTATGGGAAAACACCACCAATGACTTTTACACAGATTTCAATTTTACAGAACATTTATTATTACACTCTTGCCTGCACAATATGTTATGACCTTGAAACCTTTATTGATGTACATTTGCATTCAGACATTTGGAATATGTTTCCTTCCAAAGTTACTTGCAAGTGAGAACAATAGAAGTAAATCAAAGCAAGGAAAATCACATTTTCAGATAGTGTACCGCAATCTTTTGTAAATATAAGTCAAGTAAGTTGTAATCATAAGTTGTAAACATATGTCTTGTGTAAACATAAATGGAATGCAGAAGAGTGTAAATTACATACACACAAAAAACAGGACGCTAAATAAGTACCCTATCATACACCTGGCGCAATAAGCCGTAAGATGTGTTTGGTGCAATTTGCTGCTATTTTCAGACCACCGTAACTCTAAGTTTCATGCTGTTTAAATAGCAAGTTCAGTTGCACCACTTTGGAAACCCATGGGTGTGCTGGTCTATAAAAGAGGTGTGCTAAAGTGCATTGTTGGCATGTAGCTTTTTTAAGACAACAGAAATAGACCATGCCATTTTAAATTGCTTACTACACACAGGATGTACAGGAATACACAAATATAATTACATATGAAAAAAAATAAGAACTAAAATGTTACAAAAATACTGTTTACTACATAAATTTAACAACCACTATATCATGCCTCCTTCACCTCTGGGTTTTTTTTAGTTTATTCTTGACATTTTACATTTTTAATACGATTACGATTAGTAATATTTTTATTTGTTACATGCATATTTATGTTTTTTTTTAATAAAAACAAGTTTAGATTTGTCCACCTGTTGGGTTTTGGACCATATGGGGCATAAGAATTGGAGGTGTGTTTGGATAACCTATAACTAGGGCCAGACAGAATGTGTGGAGATTTTTTTGTTATTTCTGCTGAGAATTTTGTAAAAAAAAATCTGTGGATTTATGATATTAGGAGTATCATAACTAAAATCTTAATATACTGTATGAAATCAACCAATAATAATATATTTGTAACGTTTATTTAATGTTTCCAATGCAAATCTAATTAGATCAACGTATCTGTTAAACAACGTTATTGTTAATTTATTCAAAATAATTTTGAAACAAATATTTGTGCTAAACAAACAAAATTAAATATGCACTAATGGATGTCTTCAGCGTGGAGTGAATTGCCACCATTTCCTTATCCACAAAAGTAAAAAGTAAAGTAAAAAGCAAAAGTTAAGAAAAAGTAAAGAGGCCAAATGGAGGAGGCTCATTCTTTATCCTCTCACTGCAGATGGTTTGTTTTACTGTTTTCTTGCTAGTGAGCCATTCAGTTTTTCCACTAAAAAAGTCCACCGAGTTAATAGCACATGTGCCATGGCGCGACACATTTGACTCTTAAAGGAAATAGGAGGAAAGACTCTGATTGGTTTAATATACGTTATGCTCAAAATACACCTATAAATCATTAATAAGCACAATCATGTTAAACCATACACCAGGGTGCAGACAGTATTTTTCAGTCCTTAAAATAATTAAAGTGGATTTGTTAATGCTTTTGCACCATGCGTTTCAGACTTTGCACCAAGATCGTTAAAATAGAGCCCAAGTAAATTGAACAAACAGCAAACATAATTTTTTGAGTGCACATATATACAGAATAATGAAACGGGATTAAATGTAATGGAATTTTAGTAATATATCTAATTAAAGTATTACAATCACTCGCTCACTTCAATCTGGTGCTCGTTTAGCTTCACTTAATTCACATTTAATACCAAAAGTGTCTCAAATGTAAATGAAGCCTAATAATATTACTTTACAGACACATCACCACAGGCACTTTATTTCTAGGGAGTCTGAACAGCTCAAAACACAACCTGTCGACAGTGTGGTTGCTGTCTAGCAGAGACTATTGAGATCACATTTCTGATGTTTGTTTTTTTTTTTTTTTTTCCTGTGGGGTCAGTATTTATACTACATGTTAAACGCTTGTAGACAGGTTTGATTGCGTGCCGTTTGATGTGTCTGTGCGCCGTTCTGCTTCCCTGTAGAAACACCTGAAGAGGAGTATTTCGAAATCAGCTACATGAAAACCTGCTTTCCCAGAGCAACATCCTCACTGAAATGTCAAACACGTCAAATTACGAAAGAAGAATTTGTCTTTGGAATTTGGATCCGTGCAGTATGCTAATTAAAAACAGCATAAAAGAAATGTCGCTGACACAGCCTCATCAGAGGGTATTAAAAAAAGGGGTCTGACTTTCCATCGCCAAAGCTGTTTTGTGTCTCGAGACAGCCCTGCAAGGTGTGGTGAGACAGAACAAAGCGGCGTAAATAAATAACGAAGTGTGAATGCTGCGGCCGTTACTTTGAAAGCGAGGGAAGTAATTTGCAGAACACCGCATCCTGAAAGTTGCCGTGGAGATCTAGGTATATGTGTGGGAGATGGCTTTGATGTCTAAGAGCAAACACTGTGTGCAGTCTGTTCCCTTCACAGTGCACACGCATCTCTTTTTCATTCATTTGCTTATTTATTTATTTATTTATTTATTTGCTTTATGACTCTTCTTTGATGGCAATAGTTTGTTAGAAGGTTTAATATATGTCCCACAGTTCCCATTTGAGGCACTGTCATAAATCTGAACACCACCTGCAGCAAAATGGAAGAAAGGACGAGTGCAGAGAAAAACATGACTATATGAAAGACAGATATAATGTACTGTATAGGCTCTGTTCCAAAACCTATTAAGGTGCCTATGGAGAATGCATTTTTAGGCATAATTATCTCCCTATGAATCAGTTTCACAGAGTAGGCAGTGTAATTATGTTGCTTCTTATATTTATGATTTTTTTTAAGACAGATTCATTGTATGCATCCTTTGTGCAGAATATGCATATTTAATAGTAAAATAATTA
>NC_141039.2:17477500-17495000 GCF_052040795.2 Danio rerio | reverse complement strand
GTCGGCAATAATTATTGTTGTTTTTTTATCAAACATATGGTAAAATGTGTAGGTTTACTTGTTTTTTTTATAAATCATATAATATTCTACTTGTTATAATTCTGATGTTGAATTATGTTTGAGATATTTGCTTGCAATCTGTCATTGCAATATTATTAGACCATTTTTTTCCCATTGGTAAAATTATATAGTTTAGAGTAGTTTTACTGACACTAAAAATTTGTTTTCATGCACAGCTGTGTGTTCGCTATGAAAGAAAAAAAAAAACATATCAAATGCATATCGCAATCATAACTTTAAAATGTGATATGATTATGTAAATGATGTGCATGCTTTAGTTTCATTTTCACTGCTAAGTGCTGTTCATACTTTGCATGCGGCTCTCAAATGATCACTTTGTGCCACAAACTGAATGTTATTTATAATTTTAATACCTGTTACTCACAGCCTGTGCAGGTTCTGCACACTAAAGTAGACGCGTGCTCATCTATCATCAAGTAGGGCACGCCCACACTTTCTCACGGTCAGCAGCTCACGTCATGTTGTGATTTTGACATTTTTAGGTGAATTGTACCTTATAAATACAGTATGTGACTCCATTTGGAAGTGTCCATGTCACTGAGCAACGTATGTGAAACAATAAAAAGACTCCTTCTATCGTCTTTGCTTCTCTCCTGAACTTGAAAATATGATTGGTAGAATCGTAAAAATGCTGGATTAAGATAGTCATGGGGGTTGAATCGAGATTGCGATATTTTATCGTTTAATCGTGCAGCTCTAGGCTAGCCAGAGGCTACTTTGTACATTCTTTTAGATCTAAATTTCTCTCATAATTGCTGTTCTCACGTAAATCCACCAGAGGCCACTGTTGACTAACTCACTGACTGACTGACCAACCGACTTTTCCCCTCCCCCTTCCCCTTTCTTGAACCCAACTATTACTATTTTGAAAAGCACCAATTGACATGCCCACCCTCTTTCCTGAACCCAATTGCAGTGTTTTAAAAAGCAATCAGGAAAAAAGAAAAGCCAGCTGATTTTTTACCACATTTTCAGATTTCACCACATTCTCACTGTTGTTTACTTGTTTATTTTTTTTTTTTGTCTTACCTGCTTTCTGGAACCGTTATACACCTGACTCAAACTCTGCTCTGCATCTCAAGTCTGCCAACGTACTAACATGTCAAGCTAACTGGACAAACTGGTAACAGTGGGAAAGCCGTCCACATGCAGATAAGCTGTCAGCTGGTTAGCATAAAAAGGAATGATGTCATACCGCCCTGTATCATTCGTTTGAAAGACTAAATGCAGCCATACATAGCTCTGGCTACATAATTCATGATTTTTAGAAATTTATATAGGGCTACGTTTTTAAGAATGAGCCTGTGTTGTTTTGAAAAGGGCAGATGTTAACAAGTTGCTAAAAGGGACTTGAAAGGTGGCCAGTGACATCTCACAATATCAGGGCAAACAGAAACACTCTTCTACTCACTAGCCCACAATTACAGGAACATTTTGGGATCAAACTTTTGGGAACTATCCTCAAACTAAACTGAAACTTGTAGAGAAAATGCATTTTAAATGAAGAATCGCCAAGCATAGAGTTGATAATCTTGAAGCTGTGTCACACTGGTGTAGTTTATTTATAGTCTATATGTTTTGTGAAAAACTACAGACACTTTAATAGAATCATTAGAAATAGAAATTAAATAGAACCAAGTTCAACAGTAGGAAACAGGGTAACACTTTATTTAAAGGTGCAGTAGGTGATTGTCTTCAGAAGCATTTTTTGTTGTGCTGGTTAAAAGTGTCTTCACAGTCCAATAGTAATGATTACAGTAAATGATCTAAATGTGTTTAAATGTATTTTTATATTCTGGGTAAAGCATAAAACTAAAAAAATTTCATCCAATTAAATATTGTCGGACCGACATCTCCCATAATTCCGATAAGCAGCTCAGACCGTCTGTCAGCAAATGTAGATTGGGACTTCCTGCTTGCCGACGCCGCTGGCTAAACACTAACTAACTGGCAAATGACATGAACAAGTGGGTTGTCTGTCTGCTGTTGTGATGCAGTGCGTGCGCTCGCGATTTTAGGGGGTGTGGCCTTGAATCACAGTCCCTCCCCGCCGTCCAAAGTAATATGCTAAGTGGTTAGCATTTTGGTAGATCACCTTCTGCACCTTTAAACGCATAATTCATCAAACCATTAACTTACACTACTAGCTTAATAAAATACTAATTAGCTGCTTATTAATAGTTAGTAAGGTAGTAGTTGAGTTTAGGTTTTGGGTAGGATTAGGAATGCAGAAAAGGAAGATATTTTTTTAACTACTAATGCACAGTTAATATCTTAATAATAGGCTCGTACAAGTTAATAGTATAAATTGTGACTTAAAGTAAAACCGTCACCTTAGAATTATAAGATTCTATCCAACATTTTTGTCAAAATTGGGTTTTTAACATTCTTATTAAATGACAACTTTTTTACATTATGAGATGTTTTTTCTAAGTTGTTTACATTTTAAGACTTTTTATTTAAAATTAAATGATACACACATACTGTTTGCTATGGAATGCAAACTTTGAAGCTCACTATCTCAAAATTATACAGAGAGCAGATGGAACCTTATAATTCCAAGGTGATGAAATATTACCAAATGTATAACATGTAACACATGAAAGAAATAGCAACTACCTAGAGAATCCCGCCAGCAATTAATGTAATTCACAGCACTTAAACAGATCTGTCTGGTTTTAAATGTTCCTTCAAGTAAAAGTCTGTTGTGGTTCACCTCATGGCTGGTTCACGTTCTAGGTTTTGGCTTATAACACTTCAAAACAGTTTTTTTTAAAATCCCTATTGGAGAATTAATTGGAAAATGCTTCAGAAACTGAAGAAATAGGGCATTTAAAAGAATGCGTGGTCACTGTTGCACTCCAATTCAAATCAATTCATGAGCTCCCACGTGATCTGCATGCAGAGCACAATTTATATGATGTATGGAATGTTGCCTATCGAGTGTGTTAAATTAGTCAACAAGATTCCATTTTAATCAGGCAGCAAGGCAGCTCACCGGGATTTGAACAAAATCCACTCTGTTTCTTCCCTTAGAATAATTCACCCTGCTTCGCATTGGTATGTTTTGTAGGTCACAACGACAGTAAATATTTGCTCTTTGGTATTGTTTCTGCAAGAAAAAAACTGATTCTCTGGAGACGGGGAGTGTTATTGATGGTTAAGTATAGGACACAGGCTATCAACTCATGACGATTACTTACAGTCAAACGGTTACAAATGTCTCTCCTTATCCCGCTAAACAATTTATCTCAGAGCTGGATAGGAACTAATTTTCTTTATGGCTCCCACGCGTGACATGTCCATCAACCAATAATGTATGAGGCTGACTCAAACCGACAAGCTTGCAACTATTTCAGCACAGTCATAGCAATGCAAATGCTGATTGTAGCTTGTGCCGTCCATTTTAACCACAGCAACTGACATTTTACTCTAAACACACATTTATTGATGCTATAAAGCTAACAGCATGAGCCATCTTCATCTATATAATGTTCTTTTAAGACATGTTTAATAATCCAAATACATCCAAACTTTCATTCCTAATGTGCTAAATATAACAAATTCAAGAACTCTTAGTATAATTAAGTATATCCCTGTGTAAATCCACTATTTGCTTGATTAGTGATATTAGTGTACTTTATTTGTATTACAAGTATTACACTTTTTCTTTAACGACAAAGTAGTCACAGACAAAAAAAGAGATAAACATGCAGTATAATACTACAAAACTACTAGTTAATTAAACATAAAATAACGGATCACTTTCAGTATAACATTAGCCACTTTATAAGGTCAATGTATTAGGTACACCTAACTAGTATCGGGTTAAACCCACTTTTGCCTTCAGAACTGCCTTATTTATTCATGGCATAGATTCAACAAGGTACTGGAAATATTCCTTGAAGATTTTGGTCCACATTGACATGATAGGATCACGCAGTTGTTGCAGACATCCATGATGCGAATCTCCCATTGCACCACATCCCAACGGTGACTGTGGAAGCCATTTGAGTACAGTGAATGCATTGTCATGTTTAAGAAACCAGTCTGAGATGATTCACGCTTTATGACATGGCATATTATCTCTTTATTCCTCATTCTGATGCTTTATTTGAACCACAGAATTTCGCCTTGACCATGTCTACATGATTAAATGCATTTAGTTGCTGCCATGCGATTGACTGATTAGAAACTTGCGTGAACGAAGTTGGACAGGTGTACCAAATAAAGTGGCCGGTGAGTGTATTTGCACTAGGAACACTTGCAGAATTCACCACTAGTAGCCTTGTAGTTAGTGATGTCTTTTTTTTTTCTTAGTAGAGATCTTCTTAATTGCATCAATTAAAAATATAAAGCAATCTTCTCTATACTGCTAGTTATATTAATTAAACAGAATTCCATTATTAAAAACAGACTAAATGACCATTTTATTGACTAAAACTAGACTAAATGTTATGATTATTTTTGTTGATTACAACTAGAATAAAAATGTCATCAGTTGTTGTTGACTAAAACTAGACAAAATCAGTAAAGAATAATTCTGACTAAAATAACACCACAATGCTCAGACGTTTAGTCTTAAAAAAAAAATTGTAGTCTGAAAGTCTTTTAGCTGATTAAAATTTGACTAGACTAAAAACTTTTTGAACATGACTAAAACTAATAAAAACTTAAACGACAGCTTCACACAAAGACTAGACTAAAATGAAAATGAATACCATCAAAAACAACACAACCTACAAAGTGGGTGCCAAACCCTGTGTCTGGAGATCTACCTTCCTATAGATTTCAACTGCAACCTTGATCAAACACACCTGACTTTATTTACCAAGTGCCTCTTTAAGTAGGTTAAAGCTGCGGTCACACTGGACTTTTCTCCCCATAGACTTCAATTAATATGCACGCGAATGCTTCAGACCGGAAACGCAAGCTTGTGTTACAAGTTTTGCAATTCGCTGCGTTGCAAAGTTTAAGCTTGGTGAACTTTGTCCTTGAAATCGCATTACTGCTTGAGACCAATCCAGGATCCGAACATGACCTCTCTGGAGAGAAATTTAAAATATGGACCAATTGCTCTATCTTTTAATGTCTAATATCTAATCATCTTGTTTAATTCCACCCCATTTCGCAACGCCGAATTACAGAATTTGAGTAGCTCAAATTCTTACTGTGACCGCAGCTTTAGTTGTATTTGATTAGGGTTGGAGCTAAATTCTGCAGGAAGGTAGATCTCCAGGAACAGGATTAAGGACCCCTGACCCACAACATGAAGCATACTATACCTCTAAAAAAACTATACCTCTAAAAATAAACTTGAAGTTTACTTATTTTCCTTAAGGATGAACTGAGTTAACTTTTTTGCAAGTGGATAAATAAAGCAAAGTAAAGCAAAGTGAGGTATTCAAAGACAATTATGTCTGTATACTCATGTGACACAATAGTGTATACATCATATCAGCATTGTTGTGGCAGTATTTTTTTGTGTAAAGTAAAAGCTTTTGCAGTCTTATTCTTTCATTGATGTCATAAAACAGTTGTAGAATGGTGACTGAATGTTATTGGATGCACCAGTACGCAGTGTGTAACTAGGCTAGGTAAATGACTGTTTGTGGGAAAAGCATACAAATGTTACTGCTCTCCCAGTATCACCTCAGTGAGCTTAGATTACATTTTACATGCACAGTAAGATGATTTAAGTGCTTTCCGATGTTTCAGTGAGGATGAGTAGGTTTGGGGGAAAAATAAAAGAGCGTTTGAAAATGAAAACAATGTTTTCAAATGTAGCCTATCCAGCTGTTGACATAGCTTCAAGATTTATTCATATACTGCAATTATTTAAGCCTCTTGTGCTTTTTACTCACTCCCTGACTCACTCATTTTCTTTTTACATGCTCTCTTTCTTGTCAGGGTAAAGTCTATAAGGGATACAGCTGTGAATACATCAATATAGCATCATTTTGAAACACTGTAAGACAATAATATTTTGGTTGGTTGGTTGGTTGGTTGGTTGGTTGGTTGGTTGGTTGGTTGGTTGGTTGGTTGGTTGGTTGGTTGGTTGGTTGGTTGGTTGGTTGGCTGGTTGGTTGGTTGGCTGGTTGGTTGGCTGGTTGGTTTATTGGTCAGGTCATAAATTACAAATTTATATTTGAATAAAAATGAATTGATGAACAATTTGAATTGTTGTTTTTTTATAGTATTTTTCTTTATGTATGTATGTATGTATGTATGTATGTATGTATGTATATATTTATATCTATGTATGCATATATGTATATAATATTTATCTTTATTTCACCTTTATTTCAATTGGTGTTTCAGTTACCAGTAGGGCTGGGTGAATTTGAAAATAAATATATATCACAATATCATGTTTCATATCATTCGGTATCGATAATTATTGTTATTTACCAATATTAATGTTTTTTTACTAATACATTTAGGAATATTGGGAAATTTTAACCACTTTATTTTAATTTACCAACATTACTAAGGCAAACAGTTTTAAAATTCAAAAACAAAAATATTTAAACAAAAAATGTCAGCTCTTTAAAATAAGGTGTGAATAATAGTAATACAGTTAACATCAATCTCAAAGTAAACTTCAAGTAAAGGAACTAGCCATCCTTATTTAAATACATATTGCATTATTGATAATTGTGAAGTTGGAAGACTATATCACCCCTATGCTAAAAATCTTTCAGATGGGGTGTTAGTGGCATGGATGCACAAGAAAAAAACAAAACAAAAAGCCACTCTCACTCTTACATCTTTTTTATTTACAATCCCATCACTGCTGCTAGCCACGGTACTCATTTTCACGTGTGGTGTTATTCCAACCTGAAGTTACAAGCGAGAGTGCAAGGTGGTTTCCTTCACCATTTTCAATGCACTTTGCACTCGTGTTCCCCTGCTGTCTTCTGTAACGAACGGACCATTGCTGCAGCTCCTATACAAGTTTATGGAGAAAAGTAAAAAGCACTGCAGTGTTTGGTTGTGCTGCGTTTGTCTGAGGTAATTTGTCTACCGTTATTACTAAAATGTGTATATTCCACACAATGTTTGCAGCAGATTGGTTAGTTCTATTCACATGAATTGCTCGCAGCATTTAGAAAAGTTCAGATGTTTTTTAAGTCATGTGCACACCGCTTGCACACCATGTGCGGGTTGCTCCCACGTGCACGTCAAGAGCCTCTATTGGAAATGACAAACTTACACCCTAAGCTTGTTGGCACTGCTTCCAAGGTGCGAGCTTAGCAGCCACATTTTAATAAAACTATAGCATTTGGGTTGGGCGATGTCAACTACTTTGGGACTGTAAGATGTCTAATGTGAAACATCACGATGGATGATGGCATCATTGCCGTAGGCGACGATGATTTAATTATTTATTAAATCAGAGTGATCTGTGTCGTTATAATGGTATCGACAAACTTGATACATGCTTGACAGCAAATAATTAAAGCAGTATACTGATGCTGTGACACATTACCTGATAGATTTACAAGACCGAAGAATTGTTAGATAGAGATAGGATGAATTAACTATCACGTTTAACAACTGTAGTGAGATGCAATCCAGCGGTACATCCTTGATCTCTGGGATGACTGCTGGAGCTAAGAGTCAAACACGCACATAGCCTACACTGCAGTGGATGACAGAGTGTTTTTGTGTGTGTGTGTGTGTGGTCACGTGATGTGCGTTTTCAGCGGTATAGTGTGGAAAGAGGACTTGTAAGAAATGCTAGGTGAAACGCCAGTGTGGACGTGGATCATTTTCGTTTTAAATGTCATTTTAAAACTAAAACATATTAATGTAAATGGGACCATGTGTATTTTTCGCGAGCGGGTTGCTGCTGTGACAGGGGCAGGGCGGAGGATTGCAATGCCGGCTCGACATCCAACCCTATATAGCGCTTTATACCAAAACTTTATAACAAACTTTTTTTTTTTTTAATTATTATCGTTATTGACAGTGGTGTGTAGCCAATAAATACCGATACCGATATTATCGCTCAGCCCTAGTTACTAGTGACAACACCAAATCGAAGCTCAGTAATCTGTTTCAGCACTGACAACTTTAGGAGCAGGAACATGTATCACAGGTTAATTTTTCATGTCCGCCAAGTTCAAAGCGCCTGTCTTTCTGATTAAGTGTCAGAAACACAAGAAAGCCTAAAAAACCCCAAGTGTTCTCTGCTCAATCATCTCCAAACCTCCCAACAATGCGAGCGTAATCTATCATTTGACAGCGAGCGCAGACTGAAGCTCGGCCTCCTCACAGTCGGAGGTGTAAAGCATGTGTGCGCTCCAGCTGTCTGTGGTAAGTTGAGTCCGGCGGGGAGTCCAGGTGTTTATCAGGGACGGTGCGCTTCCACTGCTGGAACGTGGAGATTCTGTCTGCTGTCAGTCTGAAGCTAGAGCTAGAGTAATGATGGCGGTGAGATGGGAATTACATGTTTATGATGGATCACGAATTGTGTGCTTGTGTTTACAGCGACGCAGCAGCTGGAAATACTGACCCACATACAGATGCCGTCTGATGGAGAGACACAAAGACTAGCAAAACTTTTATCTTTGAGAAACAGAGAAAACCAGGAGACACAAGAAATGAGTCTACCTGTTAATGATTAAAAAATTATTCACAAGTGTCAGAAAGTCGCTTAAAGTTTTATGAAACTTGATGAGTTGATGGTGCACTATAAGTCTATTAATATAATAATGCTATTGGTAGCACTTTATTTTGATGGTCCATTTAAGTATTAGTAGACTGTCTGCTTAATATCTGTAGATGTTGCTCCTTCAACAGACATTTAAATGATTATAAGAAACTAAGGCCCTATTTACACTGACAGTTAAATGTGACCCAATTGCAATTTTTTGCTCATGTGACACAGATTGGATCTGTTCTATGAGCATGTAAACACGAAAAAACGCATGTATTCAGATATTCAGAGATCGGTTTTAGGTCTCCTTCATATGTGGAAATATGAAATCAGATATAGATCGGATATGCGACAATGCGACTGTCTACACAGGCAGATCGGATTTATTTAGGCATTCCATTCTGTACATCATTAAACTTGCGACAATGTGGTGCTTCTCCGCGGTTTAATGACAGAAAAAAGTGAGCGTGTGGAGATGCAGACGCGGTAAAAAATATCAGATGAAACACAGAGGAGGAAAGTGGTCAGTCCCCACAATTTGCTCCCACCAGACCTGAGATTTCTCTCGTACCCACAAATTCCTCTAAATAGTATAGGACATCATAAAGCATATAAACCATAAGCGCAAGCTGCGATGAAGGCCCTTTCCCACCTCCGCCTCAAAATTATTTTAAAGTTGGGCGAACTTTGTGTTGTAACTTTTGCTTTTTGTCACTATTAACACATGCACTGCGGGCTACACATAGAATAATTTTATTCTCTCCAACACCAGTGCGCACACAGACAAAGGCTACATCTTCAACTACACACACACATCAGGGATCATACCATTACATAAACTGCGTGGGGGTAAATCTGAACTAAACCATTCACTGCTTATACTACACTTATATATTATAGTACTATAATATATAGTATATATATGAAATATAGTATATATACAGTATATATACAGTATATATACAGTATATATATATATATATATATATATATATATATATATATATATATATATATATATATATATATATACTGTATATATACTATATTTCACAGAGCTAAAAACAAGACAATTTCTTCCATCGTGGCTAGTGTGGCACAGATGCTAGAACCCACCTTTATGCATGTGCGACATCGTAAATTGTATGGTAAGTGTAAACGCATGGATTGGATATGGGTCACAATTAAAACAACGTGTAAAAGACAGGCAAACAAATCAGATATAGGAAACAAATCGGAATTGGGCATCAAGACCTGACAGTGTAAACGGGGCCTTAGCAAGTACAAGTCAACTTACAATACTAACCCTAACCCTAATTCCAACCCTAACCTCAACCTAACAGTCTACTTATAATCTAATGAGAATTAGTTGGCATGTAGATGTAATGTAACTTAAATTCAACAAACAGGCCATCAAAATAAAATGTGACCATAATATTATTTCAGTTTAAAAATAAAAATCATTAATCATCTTAATTAACAATATTTTTATCCCTCGCTTTTGGCACCCATGCTTGGGTATGTGAAAAATGTGTTCTTAATTATACTGAATATGCACATTTAGTGCACCCTATATCATAAGTAATTAAAACAAAAACTGTAGATAAAGTTTTACTGAATTATAAAAGGCACTAAGGTGCTTAAAGAAGTCTAACTTGTATCACTATTCTTTGACACATTTAAATGCACATCAAAAAGTGCACTTTGCAAATAAAATGTTTTAAAGTACATTAAATTACTAAAATCATTTCTAAGGGTAATATGTAATGATTGATGTTCATTCTATTGTGTTTACTAACATACTTAGCACATAAATAGAAAACTTAATTACTTCTATTTTGTGTAGAATGTAGATTAATTGTACTGTCAATGTACAGGTAATGTGGAAATATAAAATTATTCATACAAAATGCAAATATATATGTTCCTTATGAATTATTTTACGTTTAAACAAATAAAAGTAATTAAGTCATCTCTTCAAACGACCTTAGTGGCTTTATGTTACAGTGTTTCTCAATTGCTTTGGCACATTTTTTTTTTTTTTTTTCAAAACAGAATTAACATTCTCTAAACTGTGAGTACAAATCTCAAAACTGTTTGCTGGAACTTCAGAACTTCATAGCATGTCTACAAAATGTAGCTACTTGCCCAAAACATTTCATTTATGCTTTAAAACAAAGTTATTATGTCAGTAATTTGGTCAAGGTCATCAAAACATAAAATGTAGTTAGCAGCGCGTAAGTCTCTCTGGTCAAATTTATTTGTTGTTTTTTTCACCACGATAGTCAACCATTGTTTATACAGTACATTTGTTTTTGTGTGAATGTATTTCATGTAGAGTGCAATCCTGCTTGTCCAATTATACTGTATTGTAAATTTCATATTTCTTACATCACATACACGCAATGTAAAACCCAAGAGTCAACTTCATCTAATGAAATGAGTGTAGTTAACTCAAAATTTACTGACAGTTAATTATATTTATTTAAAAAGAGTTTTAACTCAGTGTTGAAGGTCATTTGCTTATAATAGTACTCATATGGATTAGTTTTTAATCTCAAATAGTGTGTTGAAATCGATTTCCTCAAACGGTTTGAGTTGCCTTAACATTTTAGGATTTACAGTACAAAAATACAACAACAAAAAAATCTTGTCTCTCTTGTTGGTCAGGCCAGAGATTACACTTCTTCCAATTGCTCTTCCACAAGCATGTTGCTGCAGTTCAGGATTATGGATGTTCTCTATTCTCAAAAAAAGTAATGATTGTGCTGTGGGCAATCTTAATATACGTCATCAAAGTGGATCAAAATTGTACGAAAATAATGGTAGGTGACATTTTATTTTGATGGTCCATTTGAGTATTAGTAGATTGTCTGCTTAATATCTGTAGATACTGCTCTTTCAGCAGACATTTGACTGACTATAAGAAACTTAGCAAGAACATGTCAACTTACACTAACCCTAATCCTAACCCCAACCTTAACCTCAGCCTAAAAGTCTACTAATAATCTAATGAGAATTAGTTGGCATGTAGATATAATGTAACACACATTCAACAAAAGGACCATCAAAATAAAGTGTGATTGAAAGGTATTGCTAAAGTTTTTAGACAACTTTGATGAAACGTTTTGATCCACTTCAAATGTTGAGTACTATATATGCACACAGATTTTATTGGTTAAATAGTTTATTCAAATTGTTTTGCAATTAGAGGTCATAAAACAATTTAGCAGAAATTACAAACTCAATATCAGATATTTATGGTGTAAACGTGTGTATACAAATGTTTGATAACTGAATAAATAGTTTTGAGTGTGATGGTTTACATGATAAAAAATGATTGAGAAGGTGTAAAGAGTTTGACAATTTAAATGAGAATCGTCTTATCAGTTCTGATCAACAAGCTATATGCAAATATTGTTTTGTCCAAACTACAGACAATTGTACTTACTGTTTGCACACATGCGCCAAAGCATTTTCAATTCACTCAGAAATTTCACTCTGATGTGAACAAAGAAGCTGATTGTTCAGAGATCTGAACTTTTTGTTTAAAAAAAATAACAATTTCATTCAAGAATTAAGCCAAAGTAGTTAAGAAAAACTTTAGTAATATTATTTATTTACTTTAAAAATAATTTATTTACTTGAGAAATCCTTTTAATGTATTAAGATACGCTACAGGTACTGTAAACACATATACCATAATACTATAGAATTATGAAATGACTTATCAAGAATGTACTTACATGCTTCTTACAGCAAGTCAGTCTGAAAACACTATTGAATCCAGCTATCAAAATCAAAAAATAATGGGTACCTAGAGCAGAAATATCCCCAAATTTCTAATGTCTGTGACTGTGAAACGAGACCACAGATACCGAGTATTTCAACATTACCTCACCTTATGTTCCAACCTCATATTAATTATTCACTGACTCTAGATTAAAATTTACGACTGCACTCCACGACATATTCTGGAAATGAGCTCCATATCATTGTCTGACCATCTGCTAGTGCCAAACTTTCCGTGACTGTTCAACTCTCTTGACTGATATAGTGACACTTCCCCAACTTCTGCTGTCACACGCATGATACTCTCACACTAGAAGTCTCAAAGGGGCCAAGGTCTCTTTATTCCTTAACCCTCATCCGATCCTTTTCTCCTTTTCTTCAGTATTGTATCATAATTGGATTGCCTAGCTTCTAAGTGGAATTGTAGGATGCAAAGTGTCATAAAGCACTCAAGACGTTACTGGATTCAATATGTGTCAAATTCCCTTTCTGTAAAAGAAGTAGATTTTAGCATATTTTTTTTACCTCATTCAATTCACCTATACCACATATCTTTGGACTGTGGTGAAAACCAGAGCAGCTGGAGGAAACCCACATGACGATGGGGAGAGCATGCAAACTCCAAATAGAAATGCAAACTGACCCAGCCAGGGCTCGAACCAGCAATTGTGCTACCCACTGCACCACCATGACACTCTTTATACATTTATATTAACGGGAATTGAGCATTTTAATGCAACTAAATATGTTTTAAGTATGCCTTTGGGATGTCATACTAATTTGTACATTTGTGTAATTTCATAGATACTTGCATTGTCTTTGAAATATAGTCAAAGCCCTTCTCCTAAAGATAATTTTCCTTAACCCCTACCCTCTTAAAACATCCCTACCCATTCACGTGAACATGCAAAACAAGGGGTAGGGGTGCTCCAATTCTCTTTTGCGTGAAGGCGTTAAATAGCTAGATAGGCCTTGAAACTGAGTATTTTATGAAAATTTCCCAGAATACACCATCTACAAAGGCAGCATGGCTGTACACGGACGTCAGAAGATGCACATATTAGTATCATTTGTCATTATTACGAAGTTTTAAAACAAGGAAGCATGTTTAATACATTCAAAATGGCGTTTGTGTTCTACCATTATGCTTGGAAAAAAAAGGTAAAAAAAAAACAATACATTTCTTGTATAGTAGTTCCACAACATACTTTCTCATCTGTCACTCAATGACACTCAAATACCCTGTCAGAAACGTCTAGTGGTTGGGAATGAGCTTTTACAGTGTCTGGTATAATGTTAATGTACTTTTCGTATAAATGAATATGGTCACGGTGTAAATACACAATACAGTTACGAGCTTATTGCCGCATTATAACGTTATGATACCATAATACAGTTGCCTTTAGTGATTCCCTGAAGATGAATACCAAAAAATAGTGCAAATGGAACAAATACAGCAGTCACCATTATCAATCTCATATGAAGTATGAGCTAGCGATGACATGTGCAGGTGTTACAGTGGTGTCTTATTTCTAAAGGGTAACATTTGAAGCCCTTCCTCTTCACACTCTGGTTAAGGGCCAAGGGGAAGAGGAAGCGAAAGAGGTAGGGGTAAAAAATAGAATTTGGATTGAGCCAAAGTGTACTGCTGAATACTGACCAGCATTTATGGTAAATTAAACATTGTTCAGCCAGTGGCGTAGCGCAAAATGCGGAGGCCCCCCTGCAGGGATCACCGACGGGGCCCCCAGTCGAAGGTGGGGGGGGGGGGGGGGGGTGCTTATACAGAGATATACACATATATGTATGATCGGGAGTTTTCCTGGATGTTAGTATGCAAATTTTTTTTTTTTTTTATGAAAATTATAATTTTACATCACTTTTCTACATTGATGGATCACTGATCGCACGGGCATTCCTGACATAAAGCTTGTGTTTGCGTGTACAGAAATGTACTATTCACCCTCGCTGTTAAATTTGATCTAATCCGTGTCCTGAAACACAGCTCCTCTTCTGCTTTCACTTCTCATACTGACGGAGGGAGCGATTAGTTTGTGAATGAATCTCCGTTATGAACGACTCTTTCACTAACGTTAGCCGACATTAATACACGTTTCTGGCAGCGCGGCATCTCGCCATATTTATTTTGCATTGTTTGCTGATTTTATTCAACAAAACTAGCATAAGCCGAGTATTTAGTGCGAGTTGGAGCTGCTTTGCCTTATGGTGAATGCAGTAAGTGACTGTTATCATCAATAACGTTACCTGTTTAGCACAAAGTTCAGAACATACAAAAACAGATAAAAACTTAATCTGACCTATGAAGTGTTCTGCCTTTGTGCTTTGTTTTCTTTGTTTGCTCGTTACTACACTCGTAGACAGCGCTAAAGTCCCGCATCTTCACGTAATAATACTGTCCTGACTATGCGTTTGAATGACTGTGCGTTTGAATGACATTTGTCCGGGAAGCACTGTACCAATGTGGCGGCGCTATAGACGCATGCTCAGGGTCCCTATGCGATATCTAGTGTATATATCTATGTCACAAATTGAGGAGCGGGGAAAATAGGCGGGGTGGATCGACAACGCGGGGAATTCTTCACAAACTAAGGAGCGATCACAAACCGAAAGCCGCGAGAGCGTCAAAGTAGCCAGAAGTCATTCATTTTTTAACGAGAACCGGAGGCGAGAAACAGCGGCGCGTCTTTATTGGCTATGACGCGGTTCGGCGGCAAGCAATCAGAATGAAGTAGTCCACCGCTTAAGAGGTGTTCAGAGCACACAGACCTGTGAACTTTGGTTCCGACCACAGTTGTTCCCAAGAGTTAGATTATTGCGGTTCCTGAATTTTCAATTATTGAAAATCGCGACGACGTGGGGCCCCCTAATCACGCGGGGCCCCCCCGCGGTGCGTGCCCTGCGGGCCCGTCCGCTACGCCACTGTGTTCAGCACCATTTGTATTTACATGCCTATGTCATATATTTAAATATACAGTATATGGCATTGTAACAGTGTAATGATGAAGTTGTGATTTAGCACATTTGTTTAGAAACTTTAGAATTAATTGATAAACACATAGTAAAAATTACAGCCTCTCAGATTTTAAGATTGACAAAATAGTAAATTAAATCATGTAAAATACTGTATTTTGTCAAATTTTAAAAACAAAAATATTAATACATAAAAATGTTTAAACATTTACATTTTAGGAAACATTTCAGGAAAACATACTGCAACAAGTGATTGTAAACATTGTGTATTTGGAATGTATTATTTTTATTATTATGATTGATTGATTGATTGATTGATTGATTGATTGATTGATTGATTGATTTATTTATTAATTCATTTATTTAGTTATTCATTCATTCATTGATGTACTTAACACATAAAGCAAAGCTAAAAAAGATAAAAAATATATATATTTTTGGTCAAAATCCAAGTTACATCTCCAAACAACACAAAACAACAGTGATAGTGCTTGTCTTACCAAACAACTCTAAAACACTTTGCAGTGCTATAAAAGTAGCAATTACTGTATTCTTCCCTCATGATTTCTTCACTGAATGGACTTGACTGACTAAAGGTGGCTTTTAAATGTTATTCTGTTTAAACAGCCCCTCAGTCCTTTGATAACCCTTTACATTTGTTCTTTACGAGACACTACTCACACACACACACACACACACACACACACACACACACACACACACACACACACACACACACACACACACACACACAGAAGCACATTCCCTCAGCACACACCTCAACAGACAATCTGAACTCCTGAGGGAAAGTGTTTTGGGAAAGAAAAGGAAAGATGGGGCGTCATCCTCTCAGCTTCACATCCATTACCCTCCGATTTACCGGGGGGAGGAAAACATTAGTAAAAAAAGAAAGAAAAGAGGAAAGGAAGGAAACGCGGCTGTCATTATAAGTGCCACCTTCCCATTTTTCATTTAGTCGGTTCGTTTTTTTTTTTTCGTTTTTTTTTTTTTGTTCTCTCCTGCACAGTGAGATATAAATTAAAGCTACTACTTGAGCGACACAAGCCGTTTTTTCCGCTCCGTCAAACTTTTATTCGCATATGGGCTTCTTGAATGCAGCATTAGAGAACATACAACGCTAATCAGATCTATTATCACCTCGGCCGATGTTATTCGGCACCTGCGAGGGTATAAGGAGAAGATGACGAATGTGAAGCTGGGGATGATGAAATTTTCATATTGCCTTAGGGAGAAAATGCATTTCTCTTTCTTGTGAAAGGAGGTGGAAGAGGTTGAGTTGACGCTTTTAACTGCGGTTAGAAAGGTGTCAGCTGCTTGGTCTATTCATTGACACCATCAAAGCCCTTCTGAATGTGTTTCTCCGTGGCGGCTTTCAGATTTATGAGTCCGCCACTTTTACACTTATTGCCGCTCTCAAAACTTGCCTTACGCTATAGAGCGTTAAGATTTTCTTTAGGGCCCCGTGCTGAGTGCCCTAAGAAGTGCATCAGAGAGCGTGCAGTGAATTACTTCACTTGGATTTCGCCGATGAATTCGGTTAGCATAAAGCTCTACTGAAGGAAATGAAAAGATGGTTGGATAGTAAAGGGATCAGATATTTCATTCAATATCAGTTATAAAGGCCACATTTAGAGCGGACCTGAACAGGGTCGTCACTTCACTTTTCGCAAAATCAGACTTATGTAAAGTTATTTTATTTTTATTATTATTTATAGACTTGACTATTAAATACGCGGACAAATAATCCCGTTACATCCACAGTATATTGTTAATAAATATGTGTGTTTGCAGAAAAAAACTTGAAATTTAATACCATCATGGATACTGTCAGGAATGCTAAATAATGTTTACAGTCTGATTATGTATGAATGTAAATATACCTTTATATCCCTCTGGTTTTATATATAAAATTTGGTTATATATATATATATATATATATATATATATATA